>NW_018251806.1:65863-88854 GCF_001263595.1 Phalaenopsis equestris | reverse complement strand
ATCAAAATAGGGGTTAATTATTGATTAATTATTGATTTCAAAAGTCATACCCCTAAGCCCTAGGTTCATTTTATTTTAATAAACTTCCAAATTTTATAAATTTAGAAATGTATTAACTTATCTTTCCAATTAGGAAAGTGATGTTGGTTTCTACCAATTAACCCCTTATGTTTCAAACATCCAAATTAAGATCAGAGGTTGCCCATTTCCCTCTTTAAATTAATCTTAAATGTTAATTAAGGATAAATTTCCAAAATTATATATTTGGCCCTAAGGCTCTAACACTTCATAATTTGTCAAATTCAATTCAAATGACTTTGAAATTTTTATCCTACCTCACTCATGGGTCAATTAACACATCAGAAGAGAAAATGTGATTTTTGAAAATATAATTTAATATATATAATGATTTTCATGTAAAAATTCGATTTTTCAAAGAAAATTCGTAACTGACCAAGGTAGATCCTAATCCCTTGAAATTTTGACTACACGTAGACCTAGACTTGAGAAGCCTTCGAAAAAAATTTCATGATTTTTTTAAAATTTTATTTAACTTATAAGAATTATTTTAAGTTCTGAGGTATTTATTAAATATAAAATATTTTAAATGGAGAAAAATAAGTTTTATTTTTTGAAAAATCTTCCTAAAATCACAGAACTCAGAGGAGAAAGTTTTATATTTTTCTGAGTTTTACTTGATTTATCGGAATTATTCTTATTGAAAACCTATTTTAGTCTTTAAAATTTATTTTTAAGCTTTGAAATTCAGTATCATTATTTAAAAAATTAGGAAAAATATTCTAATTGTTTGTAAGCACTTAGGAAGCAATTTAGAAATTTTCCATGAATTTTATTATTCTTGTGACTTTTTATGGATTTTTAGATATTTAAAAATTTTAAATAGGTTAATAATTATGTTTTTATTTTAAACTTCTTTTTATTCTTAGAAAATATCCCTGATCACAGAGAATGCAAAAAACAAGTTTTTATAATTGTTTGAGTTATATTTTGATTTTTAAAAATCATTTAAGTGCCAAAAAAGTTTTTTATTTTTAAAAATCAATTCAAGCCATCAAATGGACTCAAAATGTTTTGAAATTTTTTTGGGGAGTTCTCTAGATCCTAAATAATAGTGGGGATCAAAAATCAAGTCATTTTTTTTGTATTTTTTAAAAATTAATTATCTTAGTGATTTAGGGTTTGTGAAGAATACGTGCATTTTAAATGAAAAATTTTCCTAAGAGTTCTGTGGTTATAGTAAACCTTCAAAAATTTTCTTGGATTTTTCTAAGCCAAATGCTAATTATTATGATTAATTTAAGCAAATAATGTGCATAAACTTGAAAAATTTGTATCTCTGTCTAGAGGCCTCCTTTGACTTTGGAAAAATCAGAGAATGTTTCCTTTGACAGAGGCTAAAACATGCCAAAAATTCAAGCTATGGTGATAAGTCTACATGCATGGAGAGTTAAAATACTCCAAACACTTATTAATTTTTTAAAAATAAAATTTTCATCAAATTAACATAAATTTTCATCCACATTGCTCCTCTATTCACTCAACAATTTGGTATTTTTATTTTATTTTTATGATTTTTCTACACAAAGTTATGTATTTTTGGAGTTTTGGGGATTAAATAAATAAGAAAAAGCACCTATTTTTCTACTTATCCATGTCAACCTCGTATGTGTTGAACAGGCCATGTGTTGTTGCCTGATTAGGCGCCGCTAGCCAGCTCATCTCAGCCCCTATCAGACTGCTCTCCGTCCGACGTGATCAGGGCTGCCCAATTGATACACGCTCGATCTGACGGTCATGGGTCATCGTCCCAAATGAACTGGACCCAAAAACCATCCATTTTAAAAAGCTAATATCTCATGCGATTCTCAATGAAATTGAGTGCTATTTTTTTTAAACGCTCTTCTTGACTAGCCAAACACATCCATATGGTTGATGAACCCTTAAATTAACTTTATATTCATGAATAATTAAAAGAAGCTTGGTTTAGGGTTAACTTTCAATACTTTGGTCCAAGAGGGCTAGCTTTGATTGGATGCTGGTAGAAGCTTTGTGTGGGTCCCAAAAACAAAGGGATGGAGCCTCTTGTCGTGGGGAAATGCCTAGACCCAAATTCAACCAAGGCCGATTTGGGGTTTGCTCGAAGTCCACCTTAGGGTGGCTGGGTGATGGGGCTTTTGTGGGGGATCTTCCTCTCTTGATGTTTGGATGGTGTGAGTTCAATTAATTTGGATTTGGTGGAGGTTTGGAGGATGTACTGTTTCGGTCTTGAAATTGAGCTTCAAAATTGAACTCAAGCAACGGCTTTGAGTGGTTAGGGATGGTTTTGTTAAGGTCAAGAGGTCTCTAGGAAGATCTAGAAGAAACTTTACAAAGTCTCCCCAATGAAATTCAAGCTCTCTCTTTTTGTCCATGGAGGGGGTGTTTAAATAAAATGGCCTAGGCTGGCTGCCAGGGCCAATTGAGGAGTGCATTTGGTTGCTTATGTGGAGGGCAGAGAAGCTCTAATGAGCTGTTGGGATGATTTGGCCTTTGGGTTTGAATTGGGTGAAAATCCCTTGTCTTGGCCATGGTTTTGGCCATTTTGTAGACACCAAGGTGGCTGGCCAGCTAGGCATTGGTCACCTCTTGGCTCAGAGAAGTCAGGGGTGGCTAAAAAGTCAGGGGTGGCTAATGATGACGTTGGAGATATTTCAAGTTAGGTCCAAAAATGGGTAAAATCCCTTAATTTTGGGATCCATTTATCCATAGCTTGTCATGGTGACTTTAGGAGGGTATAGCCTACTCTTTAGGAATTTTTTGGTGTCTGTGAAATCATTACTTTGGTGGCTTAGACATGGTTTAGAAATCATTACTTTGGTGGCTTAGACATGGTTAAGTCAATTTTTGGTGAAAGGGTTCAAGTGAGTGCAAATGACCAAAACTTGGGTTTGGGCTTGGTTAGTCATGTCAATTCACCCAATTGATTGATCAAAGTTGTGTAGATGATTGTTATGAAGATTTTTGGTGAAGGGTTGAAGTTATTTTGAGTTTAATTGGTAGGTCAATTTGAAGTATTGTCAAAATTTGGTCAATTTGGGCATGTTAGATTTGGGCATGTTAGGTTAGAGTTAGGTTAGAGATGGGTCTAGGTTTGGCTAGCCTTGGGCTAAGTCCAAATTGAATGGTCCACATGATCAAGGGAGATATTGTGAAGATTTTTAATGAAGTTATAGAGTGGAAATTCTGGGGTTAAAACCCTTAATTTTGTGAGATTTTGAGACATGGCCAATTTGGGGCAAATTTGGGGCTTTTGGACCTAGATTGAAATCAAATGAATTTGAGGTCTCTTTAAGGCCAATTTGAGGTCTCTAAATGAAATTGAGATCTCACCAAGGCCAATTTAAGGTCAATTTTGATGAATGGGGATGTTATGAAGGTTTTTCAACACAAATTGTGGCCAATTGAGTGGGATATTAGTTCAATTTCATGGAACCAATTTATAGGGCCAAAATTGGGTTATTGGTTTAAATCAAAATTGGGTCCAAATGATAGACCAGTTGAGCTTGGATTTGGTCTACATTGGTCATATCAAGGGTGAATTTGAGTTTAGAATTGAAATTAGGGTAAATTGAGACAAATTGGCAGGGGTGAATTTGAGTTTAGAATTGAAATTAGGGTAAATTGAGACAAATTGGCTAGACATTTGAGGTAATTTGGGGAAAATATGGGCCTTTAAACGGCAATTTCGGGGTTTTGATCAAAGATGGTCAAATTGGCTAAATAGGGTCATGTGATAGTTGAGAAAAATGAAATTGGAAATATTTGGGAGGTTTTTAAAATTTTTGGAATTTTGGGCTAAAGAGTGGTATTTTGGTAATTTGGCTAATTTGGGGATTTTGGGTAGCTTGGGTGTTTTCAAGGTGTTTGAAATGATTATTCAACCAAGTTGGGTATTTTGGGTAAATTTGGGAATTTTGGCCGAATTTGGGGTCTCAAGGATATCTAGGTAATTTTTGGGAGTTTAAGGGCAAAAAGACTTGGTTGGCTATCGTAGTAGAGTTGGAGTCCCAACCACCATTAATAAGCCATATACCAATAGAAACCCCATTTTAGGTCCTCTATGTAGGGTCTTAGCCAAAGCCTAGCCTAAGGCTAATGGGTTTAGGGGACCACCTACACGAGTCTCCCAAAAATATCAAGGACCAAAACCTAGAAATTATGGGTTTATTGTAGTGAGTGATTGTGAGTGTAAATGATTGTAAGTGAGTGCCTAAGCTCTAGACCAACACCAAGGGTCAACCCTAATGTCCAGCAGTCCTAAGGGCGACTCATCTTGAGTTCCCCCATAATGAGCCTACCTACTTAGTGCTAGAGGTTTGGACCAATATGCAGAACTTCAAGTTGAGTAAAGAGGAGTGTAAGATTTCTAATGGTGAGTTCCATATCTAGTTTTCTAAGAATAGTCAATAGGAAAGTCTAATGGCTAGACCTTAGGCTACTAAATAAAGAGGAAAAACTAAACTAAAGAGGAAAAACTAAACCTCAATCAAAATTGAGGTCAACAAATGGACCCCCAATAGCTGTGATGTGCTCGGAAAGCACCCCACACGTATTGAAGTTGACCGACGAGATCAATAAAAATCAATACAAACTCCTAAGTCAACAGACCCGGAAGTATGCGTAGAGTAGTGTGCGTGATTTGTTTCTGCTGGAGAATTAGCAGGTGATTGTCTGCTTGAAATCAAGGAGTAGGGACTCTCACTGAGGATCAGAGAGTGAATTTTGAGTTATGAAATTTCAGGTATTTATAAAGGATGGGAGTCAGTATATAAGTGTTGACCCCGAGGTGGAAATTCAAATTTGGGTATCTATTCTGAAATAAGAATCAAATCCCATAATCCATTTCAGGTGGCCTTAAAACTGATTTTAAAAAAAAAAGGAATAGGATTCCTTGAATTAATCGAAGGGATTATTCCCTCAACCTGAAGAATATCGTTGAATTTGAACCAAAAGATTGCGATAGGAGGGGTTCCTAAAGCAACGCGGAATCGAATATAAAATTCTCAACCTCTAGTATAATGTAAGATTTAATTTGGAAGATTGCAATAGGAGGAGCTCTTAAAGCAACACGGTATCAGATGTAAAATCCTCAATCTCTAAAATTTAATTTGAAAGATTGCAATAGGAGGAGCTCCAAAAGCAATGCGGTATCGAATAAAAAATCTTCAACCTCTAGAATTTGATTTGAAAGATTGCAATAGGATGAGAACCTAAAGCAACACGGTATCGGATGTGAAGTCCTCAACCTCTAGAATTTGATTTAAAAGATTGCGATAGGTGGAGCTCCTAAAGCAACATGGAATCTGATGTGAAATCCTCAACCTCTGGAATTTGATTTGAAAGATTGCTATAGGAGGGGATCCTAAAGCAACGCAGAATCGAATGTAAAATCCTCAACCCTAAGATTTGATTTGAAAGACTGCGATAGTAGGGGCTCCTAAAGCAATACAGAATTGGGTGCGGTGTCAGATGTGAAATCCTCAACCTCTACAATTTGATTTGAAAGATTAGGATAGGAGGGGCTGCTAAAGCAACACGAAATTGGATGTAAAATCCTCAACCTCTAAAATTTAACTTGAAAGTTTACAATAGGATAAGAATATAAAGCAACACGGTATCGGATGTGAATCCTCAACCTCTGGAATTTGACTTGAAAGATTGCAATAGGATGAGCTCCTACAGCAACGCGGTATCGGATGTAAAATCTTCAACCTCTAGATTTGATTTGAAAGATTGTGATAGGATGAGAACCTAAAGCAATGCAAAATTGGATGTAGAATCCTCAACCTCTATAATTTGATTTAAGAGATTGCAATAGGATGAGCTCCTAAAGCAACACGGTATCGGATGTAAAATCTTCAACCTCTAGATTTGTTTAAAAAATTGCGATGGGATGAGTTCCTAAAGCAATGCTGCATCAGATGTAAAATCTTCAGCCTCTTAATATTGATTTTGAAAGATTGCGATAGGATGAGCTCCTAAAGCAACACGGTATCAGATGTAAAATCCTCAACCTATAGAATTTGATTTGAAGGATTGCAATAGGATGATAACCTAAAGCAACGCAAAATTGGATGTAGAATCCTCAACCTCTACATTTGATTTGAAAGATTGCGATAGGATAAGCTTGTAAAGCAACGCGGAATCGGATGTAGAATCCTCAACCTCTAGATTTGATTTAAAATATTGCAATAGAAGGAGCTCCTAAGGCAACATTGAATTGGATGTAGAATCCTTATGTGAAATCCTCAACCTCTAGATTTGATTTGAAAGATTGTGATAAGATGAGAACTTAAGGCACCACAGTATCGGATGTGAAATCCTCAACCTCTAGAATTTGATTTGAAAGATTGCAATAGGATGAGAACCTAAAGCAATGCGGAATTGGATGTAGAATCCTCAACCACTAGATTTGATTTGAAAGTTTGCAATAGGATGACAACCTAAATCAACACAGAATCGAACATAGAATCCTCAACCTCTAGAATCTGATTTGAAAGATTTCTATAGGATGATAACCTAAAGCAATGCGGAATTGTGGAATTGGATGTAGAATCCTCAACCACTAGATTTGATTTGAAAGTTTGCAATAGGATGACAACCTAAATCAACACAGAATCGAACATAGAATCCTCAACCTCTAGAATCTGATTTGAAAGATTTCTATAGGATGATAACCTAAAGCAATGCGGAATTGGATATGAAATCCTCAACCTCTAGATTTGATTTGAAGGATTGAGATAGGATGAGAACCTAAAGAAACGTAAAATTAGATGTACAGTATCAGATGTGAAATTCTCAACCTATAAAATTTTATTTGAAAGATTTCGATAGGATGAGAACCTAAAGCAATGCGGACTCGGATGTAGAATCCTCAACCTGTAGAATTTGACTTGAAGGATTGCAATAGGAGGAGCTCATAAAGCAACACGGTATCAGATGTAAAATTATCAACCTCTGGATATTGATTTAAAAGATTGTAATAGGAGGAGCTCCTAAAGCAACACAAAATTGGTTGTAAAATTCTCAACCTCTAAAATTTGATTTGGAAAGATTGCGATAGGAGGTATAGGAGGTGCTCCTAAAGCAACGTGGAATCAGATGTAAAATCCTCAACCTCTAAAATTTAATTTGAAAGATTGTAATAGGGTGAGCTCCTAAAGCAATGTGGAATTGTATGTGAAATCCTCAACCTCTAGAATTTGATTTCAAAGATTGCAATAGGAGAAGCTTCTAAAGCAAATAAAGAAATGCAGAATTGGATGTAAAATCCTCAACCTCTAAAATTTGATTTAAAAGATTGCGATAGGAGGGGCTCCTAAAGCAATGCGGAATCAGATGTAAAATCCTCAACCTCTAAAATTTAATATGAAAGAATGCGATAGGATGAGCTCCTAAAGCAACGCAGAATCAGATTTAAAATCCTCAACCTCTAGATATTGATTTGAAAGATTGTAATAGGATGAGAACCTAAAGCAACGCAGAATTGAATGTAGAATCCTTAACCTCTAGATTTGATTTAAAAGATTGCAATAGGATAAGAACTTAAAGCAATGCGGAATTGGATGTAGAATCATCAACCTCTAGAATTTGATTTTAAAGATTGCAATAGGAGGGACTCCTGAAGCAACGCGGAATCGGATGCAGAATCCTCACCTCTAGATTTGATTTGAAAGATTGAAATAGGATGAGAACCTAAAGCAACGTGGAATCAGATGTATAATCCTCAACCTCTAGAATTTAATTTTAAAAATTGCAATAGGGTGAGAACCTAAAGCAACGTGGAATCGGATGTAGAATCCTCAACCTCTAGAATTTTTTGTGAATCATTGCTAAGAAATGCGGATCGGAATGTGAAATTCTCATCCTCTAAAATATCGGCTGAATCATTGCTAAGCAATGCAGAATCAGATAACGAATTATTGCTAAGCAATGCAGAATCAGATGTGAAATCCTCATCCTCTAAAATATCGTGTTTCAAATTCGTAGGAAACTAGTAGAATTTGCGAAGATTGACATTAATGAGGAAAATTGTGATACTTTGTGCGATTTTGTGCAGAATGTGAAATTCTATGGGGATGTGCAGACCAAGGTAGTTGCGCTACGCAAGCGAAGAGCAAGAAACCTCAAACTCAAGAAATTTATCATTTTCAAACTCAAGAAACCTCAAACTCAAGAAATTTATCATTTTCTTTTCTTTTCGTTAGGATTTAGACCCAGTTACAGACAAGCACGACGTCTGAGCTTCTAAGAATGAGACTTTATCTCTGAAAAATTGTATAATACAGTACTTTGCAAGGCACAGTACTTATTGAAGTATCGTCCACTGACAAATGACAAGTGTATAAAATAGCCCATCCTTAAGGTACCATCAGAACAATATTCTTTTAAGTACACATAACATATGCGTTATTTTTACGGATACCATGGCTGAAGAGGCAACAAGTTCGTAGCTTCATTTGTAGCAGTCATCATTTGATTTATTGTAGATTCTGTAAAGGTTGTTGAAGTTTTCTTTGAGAAAATTTTCTAACGTTATTTGAGTTGAAGTTGGAGTCGTATTTGTTGGACACTGAAGGATATGACTTCAGGTTTGAATTTCCATTAACTGCTAATATCATAGTCAATTCATTAATTCTTTCTTTCTGAGACTAAGCAGATTCCAAAATTTTGGTTGTGTGATCAAAACATTTTTTGTTTTCCAAAGATATTTTTGAGTTAATTAATAACCGACCAAAAGACTCAAAATAGTTGAACTTTTTCTTAAATATAATATCAGAAGAATTTTCTTAAGAGAACATTTTAAGTTTCATTAATTAGGGGAAACTCGGACACCAATTTTTGACTATACGTCCACCTCAAGCTTCTCTCTAGGACACTTTTCTTTTGCTTTGATTTTTTTTTTGCTTCAAACTTTGCACATAATCCTTTTTTTCACTCATTTCTTTTTCTTTTCCCCATGTTTTGTTGAGAGTTACTATATCTGGTAGAGCATGATTTAAAAATTTTGAATGTCTTAATTCAGATACAAATTTTTGATTATAAGCTCACCTCAAGCTTCTTCTCGGGGAATTTTCACACAACAATTTTCTTTTTCCCTTTGTTTTCTGAGAATTACTATATTTGGTGGAACATATTTAGTTTAAAGATTTTGAATGTCCAAATTCCCCTGACTAATAATCCTCAAAGGTTTCTTAAGTCAAATTCTGGGATATTATAACTCGTTTGAAAGTCAGGACCCAATCACGTGACAAGAAATTAAAAGGCTCGTGATATCCCAAGTCAATTACTCGTATTTCAACCACACTATCTTATTTTAAAATCAACTTAGGACCCAATCCGAATTCGTTAAAGTGGATGACTCTGTTATTAGGACATCAATTTTATTCTGCCATGAAGTCATAGTCTTATCAAAACATCCAAATTTTCTTTCGAGGTGATTAGTTTTCTTAAATGTTGCACAATTCTGAACAACAACAAACCCTTTCCTTTCAGTAATTCCGATGGGAGGGATGGGATAGACTAACATTGATCCTACTAATTTCCCATTTAAACAAAAGTAGTAATACAGTAGTAGCCAATAGGCATTTCATTTGTTGGCAGTTGCATAGGAATATGTTAGAACAAACAAATCGACAAACAAATCGTTACGTCCACATTCTTGAACTTCTCGTCAAGCAAGTCTTTGAAACTGCAACACTCTTTTATGGTGTGTCCATCAAACTTATGGTACGGGC
This sequence comes from Phalaenopsis equestris, assembly GCF_001263595.1. Lineage (NCBI taxonomy): Eukaryota > Viridiplantae > Streptophyta > Magnoliopsida > Asparagales > Orchidaceae > Phalaenopsis > Phalaenopsis equestris. The sequence continues at coordinate 79,057 of NW_018251806.1, read as the reverse complement.
AATATCTCGGATGTCCATTCTTATTGGTCTCGTCTGGCTTTTTAAGCTTGGGTAACCTGAACTCGGGATTCTTAATCAGACTGCAAAACATCTTTTTTGTTGCTTTATCTTTAAAAGAATATATCCCATTTTATCAAGTGTTCATGATTGGAACTTTTCTTTCATTTGTCTGGTAAGGTCTCTGCTGAGATGATTGCTGAATGTTATGACAAGGATGTTAGAAGGTTTATTGACGTTGTTCTACTTGTATTTGCAAATTATTGTTTTCCCTTACTAACCACAACAACTATCCTAGATTTCTTCTCAATTATCTTGGTTATCCTGGACTTCTCGGCCTTCTCATGAGAATCCATATGCTTTACTTCTTCTTGCAGATTGCTAGCTTTGCTAAGCAACCTCTCGAAAGACTTGATAGCGAGTCCCTTAAGCATGAAAGCTATCGGTCCATGGATGCTTTTGAGTAAAATCTCGATTGCATGTTGTTCCTGTAATTGAGGCTCACACTTCATTCTAAGATTTCTCCACCTCATAATATAATCTACTCAAGTCTCGTTAGGCTTTTATTTTTCTACCACGAGATCTCCAATAGAAACATGATGCTGCACTCCGACAATTTTTCTTACAAACAACAGTTCTAACTCGTCAAATGTCTTCACCGATCCGTTGAGCAACTCGGCATACCAATTGAAAGCAACTCCTGACAAGCTACTGATGAACTGTTGACAGAGTAAAGCTTCATTATTTCTTATATTGCCACAACTGTCTCGGAAATGTGTTATGTGTTGTATGGGATTTCCAGTCTTGTCAAATAACTTAAATTTTTGTGACACAAAACCTTTGGGGTAGGGTACGACATCGAACTCCTGCGACCTCCTGCGGGTAGAGTCTACCCTTTAAAATAAATGCACCACCCTTAGACTGGGTTAACGCCTCCCAAACTTGTTCAACCATTTGTTTAAATTCATTTTCTGGTATGATTTCTGGGGTATGATGCTTTGGACAGAGTATTTCTTCGGTTGTTCATCAAAGGTGAATTCTTTTTTTTCATCTGCAACATGAATGGTTTCTGGTTGTTTCATTTCTGCAAGTGTCATCTGCAGTGAATGTGACTGTCTTTGCATTACAATCACGGTGGTCATCAATTCTTTGATTTTCTTTTTGAGATGATTGATTTGTTTGTTCCTTTATTGTGTGGCCCCTTGCCTCTCATCCGCAGCATTCTCCACACTAGAAGATGGAGCGTCGCGTGCAGATAACTCCGCCTGGGTCTCGATGACATTGATTTCTGTTAATCTTTCGTTCATGTATTTTGGCACATAGTAATTTTCATCATTCATATCTTTTCTTTGTTCTTCAGATAATTGTGCAATATTGGCTCAGAGTCTCTCCATCTTAGAGTCAATCGAGTTCCCTTTGATTACTTTTAGGTCAATTGGGGATTTATGAAGAATATCAAATTTTTTGTTGAGCACCAGTGTGGTTGTGTCGAAGTTAATTAAATCAACCGAAATCTTATTTACGAAACCCTTTTCAGGTTCTTTCAAATACTCTTTCAGGTTCATTACATTTCCTCTTTTGAAATTCTTCTCAAGCCAATCCTTGAAGACAAAGCATTTTTCTATGGTGTGGCTGAGTAACTGGTGGTACGAACAATATTGAGGATGATCTTTCATATTGGCTTCCTCTGGCTTTTCTGGGTTTGGTAGACTAAATCGTTGTTCGTTTAGCAATTCATGGAACATCTTCAACACGGCTTCCTCTTTGAAGGAATACATCAATTTCTGTCGTTCTTCCAAGGATATCTTCTAATTCTCTGCTCGGTATGATCTTCCTTAAAGCGATTGTTGACTCGACTGGTCATATTGTTGTGCCTGTTGTTGGTGGGATTGTCGAGGTTGTTTGGCTTTCAAAATTTCCTGGCTGCGCCTCGTTTCCTGCGCCTTTATAAGTTGTGCAGGATTTGAATTGGACCCAATCTTGAATCCAGAAAGTAGTGGGGCACAAGCATCAACTGACTCTTCCTCATGTAGAGTTTCTTGTCCCTTACTCGGCAAAACTGTTAGCACGGTGACAGTGTATCCAGTAGTAGGAGTATAAACAGTTCTCGTAGTAATCTCAACGCTCCCAATGACAGACTTTTCAATACTAGTAGACTAGTATGGCTCTTTTCAATCAACACCTTTGAAGGGGAGAATTCTTTGGTAGACTTCAAGTTGAACTCTACAATAGGCTCTATAGACTTATCTGTTTCAAACTTCATCAATGTGAAGGCCACCTTCCCGAACTTAACTCTAATATCATCAAACCCTTGTCCAGACTTAATAACTACCAGGTCAGGCAGTTCATCCTTATTAATAGCGGACTCCATTCTAGAGGCAAAAGAAAAGATCAACTTTTGCGAAGACATTCTTCCTGTCATTTGAAGAATTTTTGAAAGTCAACGATGTCCCGTGCCTTGCAGTTTCGACAGAAGTACTCAAATTGACACAGCTGTCTTATGAACTAGGCATTCTTTATTATTTTATTTTTTAAATTTGTTATTCATTTGTGATTAAAGCATTGAAGAGTTGCAATTAGCAAATTAAATAAGCGCAAAGAGGGGCAACAACTTGGCTTGATTCACAGAAAAGCAAACAAAACCCAAAGGAGACGAATAAAGGCAAAGTTTAGGATCCAGTGCGAGACCAACTTTACAACGTACAACGGCGAGGTGGAACTAGTCCACCAACACACCTATTGGGAGTCCGACCCCACATGAAAATTTAAAGAGTCCTTAATGGCCTCCTAAACCCCTCCGTTCAAAGACGGTTAAACAGATAGTCCTAAAGTCTAAGGAGTTGGTTATACCTCCCCAAGGAAGAAATGGATAAAGCATTCCAATGGAAGAAGGGTAATTTGGTCCAAGAGGGACATGGACACGTCACTGATGTGTGAAGATAAGATTTAAGTAAAATGCATTATTAGCCTAAGTATATGTCAGCACTATTTTTGGTTGGAGGTGTTGCCCATAAGAAGCTGTCGGTCACCAGATCGAAATCCCGTCGCTCGCTTCGGAAGGACGTTTTAATATGAAATCAAAATAACCTCATATTTTTCATAGTTTAAATGAAAGAGCGTTGTACCTCAAATCATGTATCTATCCCAAAGGATAAACAGAAGACTTGAGAATGAGGCTCGAACAAATAAACTAAAGGATATATGACGTCCGTTTGGTCTGTGAAACTTTTATATTTGTCGAAAAATTCCCCTATTTAATAAAAAGAATTAAATAGGGTTTATATTAAGCTGGGTTCGGACATGCTGGTCGGACATGCTTCCTATAATGGCAAGCCCCTATAGTTAATTACATCTTAAATGACCAAAGTCACCTAAGAAGACTCTCGATAAAAATTAGGAAAAATTATCTTCAAGAAGTTTTAAAGGGTAGGACTTTTCAATGAGATCGGACGTAGAGTTGTGAAAGAGGATTGGTTCAAATTTAGAACATTTTGTCGTTGAGTCTAAAGGAGGAAGAACTAGGGGATGTCATGGATCCAGAGGAGAACCTCGGTGACTTCCCAATCTATCCTAGTGTTTGGCTTCATTTATGAGGAGAAATATTTTGGTGTTTAATCCTACCAATTTTATTATTTAGGGCTTATATTCGTATGAAACTATCAAACAAATAGCCTGAAAGATGTGAGGATTTAGGTCGTGACAAATCACATCCTCGGAATCCTATGACAAGTTAGGGCATATATTGTATAGCAGAGCTATACGAAGGCCTAAAGATAAGATGAAGATTTACATTGCATAAACAAGCAACCTCGAAGTCCTATGGTTATTTTGTTTAAGTCTAAGGAAGGAAGATTGGTTTAGCTGGGGAAGACAGGTTTTGCTGTTGAAGATGGTCGTGCTGCCCACCATGCTAGCTCCAAGCTCCTTAACACGATGAGTTTGAGTTTTCTAATGTGTCAAGTTATAATCTCAAATCAGACGGCCGTATGGTTAAAGTTCTTTAAATTTTATGGGGACATGTTAAAGTTGATTAGAGCAACACCAATTAAGATCCTACGGTTCCCTCGCTCTGGCACCACTTTTTTCTAATGGATTTACTTAGTCCAAATGAATTTAGTAAACTTAACTTAATGAATTCCATAATTTCATTTAGATCATGGGAAGCCTCGTTAGCAACCGTAGTTTACCTCCTCCGAGGAATTCTCGATTATCCGATAGAGCCATCTTAATTTAGTTGAGGTTGTAGTTTTGAGTGATGTTTGTGATTTTGAGTTGTTTTATATTTTGAATGTTGTGGCAGGGAATTTTATCTTGGTTGATTTTAGTTTTGGTTTTGGTTTTGATTTTGATGCAGAGTGGCATCGTTGTTTAAGATGCAAATTTTTCTAAGCATTAAAGTACAAGAAAGACGACGCTGAAAACTGTAAAAGCGTACCTGACGAGTCTTCTCGTTCCACCACCTGAAACTTAAAATGCATGTTTAAAACACCTGAAACTTAAAATGCATGTGAGGGTAGTTCATGTAGAGGCAAAAAAAGTAAGGTTTTGGTAATTTCCCCAACCCTATGTGATATCTTGGTGGGTCCTCTTGGTGGGTCCCCTTGGTGGGTCCCTAAGAGTTTAATTAAGGATGATTTTGTCAAGCAAAACATATTAAGTTTAGTAGATCTTTGAGGTATCCAACAAATCTAGAGAAAGAAACAGATCTGTGCTCTCTCTCGCTGCCAGGTGGAAGATCCTGAGTTCTTTTAAATTTGTTATGTTGTTTAATAATTCATCCTATAAAACACCCTAATGCTCAATGAACATTGATGTATAAATTATCCTTAAGAATAGGGTAATTATCATATGTAATTTTATTTTGAATATTATGAGGGTGAAGACCCTTAAAGAGACAAGTTAGTGTTATTGAAACACTTGGCCAAATTTTTTTCCAAATTGGGCTTGTAGTATTTGAAAGATGTTTTAATTTTAAATAATGTTTACTTCTCTAATCCTTATTTAAATGAAACTTAATTTAGCCTAAATCACTACTAAGCCCTTAAGACCTAGGTGAGTGTCTTAATTAGTTTTGAAAAGATTATGCTTTAGGTGGTCATAATTAAAGATTTGAATTTTATCTGAAAATCAAAATAGGGGTATTAAATTGATTAATTATTGACTTCAAAATTCATACCCCTAAGCCCTAGGTTCATTTTATTTTAATAAACATCCAAAATTTAATGATTTAGAAATTTATTAACTTTTCTTTTCAATTGGGAAAGTGAGGTTGGTTTCTACCAATTAACCCCTTATGTTTCAAGCATCCAAGTTAATATCAGAGGTTACCCATTTGCCTCTTTAAATTAAGCCTAAATGTTAATTAAAAATAAATTTCCAAAATTACATATTTGCCTCTAAGGCTCTAACCCTTCATAATTTGTCCAATTCAATTTAAATGACTTTGAAATTTTTATCCTACCTCATTCATGGGTCAATTAAGACATCAGAGGAGAAAATATGATTTTTGAAATTTTTATTTAATTTATATAATTATTTTTATGTAAAAATAAGAATTTTTAAAAAAAATTCCTAACTTGACCAAGATAGATCCCAATCCCTTGAAATTCTTGTTGGATGTAGACCTAGACTAGAAAAGCTTTTAGACTAAATTTCATGATTTTTTAAATTTTATTTGAATTTTATAAATTATTTTAAATTTTGGGGTATTTATTAAATATAAAATATTTAAATGGAGAAAATTAAGTTTTATATTTTTGAAAAACCCTCCTAAGGTCAGAGAACTCAAAGGAGAAAATTTTATATTTTTGTGAGTTCTATTTCATTTATTGGAATTATTCTTAATGAAAACCTGTTTTAGCCTATAAAAATTATTTTTAAGCTTTGAAATTTAGTATTTTTATTTAGAAAATTAGGAAAGTATTCTAATTGTTCCTAAGCTCTTAGGAAGTAATTTAGAATATTTCCATGAATTTTATTATTTTTGTGATTTTTTATTGATTTTTAATTATTTAAATATTTAAAATAGGTTAAAAATCAAGTTTTTATTTTAAACTCCATTTTATTTTTAGAAATTACCACTGATCACAAAGAACTCAAAAAACAAGTTTTTATAAATGTTAGAGTTATATTTTGATTTTTAAAAATCATTTAAGTGCCAAAAAAGTTTTTTATCTTTAAAAATCAATTTAGGCCATCAAACAGACTCAAAATGCTAGGAAATTTGTATGGGCAGTTCTCTTGATCTTAAATAACAGTGGAGATAAATAATCAAGTCATTTTGTATTTTGTATTTTCTAAAATTAATTATCTTAGTGATTTAGAGTTTGTAAAGATTAGGTGTATTTTAAATGACTTGACTCATGAAAAATTTTCCTAAGGGTTCTCTAATTATAGTAAACTTTCAAAAGTTTTCTTGGATTTTTCTAAATAAAATGCTAATTATTATGATTAATTTATACAAATAATGTGCATAAACTTGAAAAACATGTATCTCTATCTAGGGACCTCTTTTGAATTTAGAAAAATCAGAGAATGTTCCCCTTGACAAGGGCTAAAACATGCTAAGAACTCAAGCTATGGTGATAAGTCTACATGCATGGAGAGTTAAAATACTCCTAATACTTATTAATTTATTAAAAATAAAACGATCATTAAATTGACATAAATTTTTTTCCAGATTGTTCTCCTCTGTACTCTGAGCAAGTGGGTATTTTTATTTTTTTTTATGATTTTTCTACACAAAGTTATGTTATTTTGAAGTTTTGGGGATTAAGTAAATAAGAAAAAGCCCTTATTTTTCTACTTATCTATGTCAACCTGGTACGGGTCAAACAGGCCATGTGTCACTGCCTGATTAGGCGCTGCCAGACAGGTCATCTTTGCCCCTATCGGACTGCGCTCCGTCCGACGTGATCAGGGCCACCCAAACGATACACGCTCGATCTGACGGCCATGGGTCATCATCTTAAATGAACTGGACCCAAAAACTGTCCATTTTAAAATGCTAATATCTCACTCGATTCTCAATGAAATTGAGTGCAGTTTTTTTTTTAATCCTCATCTTGACTAGCCAAACACATCCATACGGTTGATGAACCCCTTAAATTAACTTTATATTCATGAATAATTAAAAGAAACTCGGTTTAGGGTTAAATTTCAATAGCTTGGTCCAAGAGGGGTAGCCTTGATTGGATGTTGGTAGAAGCTTTGTTTGGGTCCCAGGAACATAGTGATGGAGCCTCTGGTCGTGGTGAAATGCCTAGACCAAAATTCAACTAAGGCCGATTTGGGGTTTTCTGGAAGTCCACCATAAGGTCGCCGGGTGATGGGGCTTTTGTGGGGGATCTTCCTCTCTTGATGTTGAGATGGTGTGGGTGTAATTAAATTGGATTTGCGTGTAATTAAATTGAATTTGCTGGAGGTTTGGAGGATGTCATGTTTCGGCCTTGAAATTGAGCTTCAAAATTGAACTCGAGCAACGACTTTGAGTGGCTTGGGAAGGTTTTGTTAAGCTCAAGAGGTCTCCAGGAAGCACTGGAAGAAACTTTACATAGTCTCCCAAGGAATTTCAAGCTCTCTCTTTTGGGCCATGGAGGGGGAGTTTAAATAAAATGGCCTAGGCTGGTTGCCACAGCCAATTGAGGGGTGCATTTGGTTGCTTATGGGGAGGGCAGAGAAGCTCCAACGAGCAATTAGGCTGATTTCGCCTTTGGGTTTTAATTGGGTGAAAATTCCTTATCTTGGCCATGATTTTGGCCATTTTACATCCACCAAGGTGGCTGACCAGCCAGGCATTGGTCACCTCTTGGCTCAGGGAAGTCAAGGGTGGCTAATGATGATTATCTCCCAAGTGTAATTGATGATGTTGGAGATATTTCAAGTTAGATCCAAAAATGGGTAAAATTGCTTAATTTGGGGATCCATTGGTACATATCTTATCATGTTGATTTTAGTAGGGTTTATCCTGCTCTTTAGGATGGTTTTGGTGGGTTTGAAATCATTACTTTAGTAGCTTAGACATGGTTAGAACATGTAAGAACCGGGATAATCTTTAATGTTGGAAGAAGTTGTGATTTAATTTCATGTACTTCATTTACTTCTTTTACTTCTTGTGAGAACATGTAAGAACCGGGATAGTATTGTCTCAGTCAGCAATTAGAAAGAATCACATGAGGTTGCATGATGGAGAATGTAATTCATATGATTTAGTGCAAGTATATAGGGAAATAATCTTTGAAGGGTGTAGAGTTAGAAGACTTTAAAGTGATATGAAATTATCTTTAAAATTAAACCACAACTTCTTCCAACATTAAAGATTATTAATCTCCACAACTTTCAACCAACACTTTAACTACCTATCTTTAATTACTTATCATTTTAAGGAGAAAGATAAGGAAAAGTACTTAGAATCCATGAGGAAAACAAAAACACACTTTAGTTTAAAAGTAGAAATCATTGTCAAACCAACAAGAAGTCTTGATTAAAACCAAAAGTAAATCAAAACAAAAGATAAAAACTTATCCCAAATCCTCCACCAATCTGTTGAAGTTACTTTGAATCTCTTTTCTTTTACAACACTCTCAAAATAAACTAAAAACAAAAAGGATAAAGTAAATTTGTGTGGTACCTGAAAATCTCTCCAAAACTATCTCTCAAAACTCTTCAGGACTCCTCCTCTTCAAACTCTTTTGAGAACTTTCAGGCACCCACTTCAAAGTAACTTCAACAGATTGATATGATATTACATGATAATGATACGTATACTTGTGTAGTATCCTAATGTATAAATCAAAGTGTTAAATTCTTATTTTCTTGAGGATCAAATTTTTTGTTTTGTTGCAAAGTAAGTAAATATATGTGAAAATTATAATTAAAGTCATTTTTATACTTTTACATATAAACAGTCGAGATCAAGTTTTTTGCGCCGTTGATGGGGAAATTAAATAAGTAGATTGATTTAAAAGAGAATTTCTATTTTAAGAAAGTCTTATTTAAACTTTAAGAGTTATAATATTTATTTTGTGTGTTTTATTTTATTTTATGTTATTCTATGCGTAGTTCAGGTTCTGAAGGTCTTTTATCCTACGATTCTGAATTAGAAGGAACAGTTAAAAAAATATGAAAAACAAAAAAAATAAAAATCTTAAAAATCTAAAAAAATTAAAGAAATGACAAATCAAAACAATCAAAATGCTGAAATTCATCAAGAATTTAGACCTTTATGAGATTATGCCAACCCTATAGTATATGAACTTGATTGTAATATTCAATAACCTATTGTAGTAGCTAATTCATTTGGCCATAAACCCGATATTATCCAAATGGTATCAAACAATCAATTTGGTGGATCACCATATAAAGATCCAAATTTATATCTTGCCAATTTTTTAGAATTGTGGGGTATCCATTCATATGTTACTTAATTTGAATTGAATAGTAATAGAAGTAATAGAAATACACGTCCTACCGAGACAGAGACAGAATTTGGAACTTGCTATCCTCTTGCCTAGCAGGCAAAGATGGACCCCCGTGGAAAGACTGATTCATTCGGATCAACATGAGGAACTCCATTGCATTGCCAGAATCCATGTTGTATATTTGAAGCAGTTGACCTCCTTGCTTCTCTCATGGTACAACCCTCTTCCCCCTTTCTCCTCGGTCCACAGAGACAAAATGTAGGACTGGTGCCAACAGTTCATCACGGAAGAAAGGACTCACCGAGCCGGGATCACTCACTAATACTAAAACTAAGACTATAAGACTAATATAACTAATCTAATTAGAATTTCTAAAGAATATAATAATAATATACATAATAGAAAAGAACTGTCTTTTATGTATTCTGTATACTTTCCCCAGTTCTGTTGCTACCGCGGCCCTTACGCAATCGATCGATATATATTTCGACACAGCATAGGTCATCGAAAGGATCTCGGCTGACTCACCAAAACATGAAAGTCAGGATCTTTCAAAAAATGGATTCCTATTTTAAGAGTGCATAACCGCATGGATAAGCTCACACTAACCCGTCCATTTTGGATCCAATTCGGGATTTTCCTTAGGACGTATCAGGAAGGAATTGGAATGTAGGAATATCGATTCATACAGAAGAAAAGGTTTTCTTTTGATTCAAACGCTAGACCTATGGGATATAGGGATGGAGGAAGAGGAAAACCTGAAGATTTTACATAGTGCTTTTGATTGAAAAAGAAATATGATTTCTTTCGTACCCCTCGCTCGATGAGAAAATGGGTCAGATTCTACAGGAACTCTATTCAATTAATAGCCATAATGTTCATAAGAATACATATTATACCAAGAACATACCATTCTGTTTATATGGGATGTCCCTTCACATAGTGCTGGATGACCTCCTTTTCAGGGAGAGCTAATGCTTATGCTTGTTGGGTATTTTGGTTTGACACTGCTTGACACCAAAAAAGAAGCGAGCTACATCTGAGCTAAGCTTGGATATGGAAGTCTTCTTTCTTTTCTTGATGGTGAAGTAAGACCAAGCCAATGAGCTTATTATCCTAGGTCGTAACAAGTTGATAAGATCTCTTTTGTACGTCCCAATTTCGCCACACGTGAGGGACATGGAGACGTACAAAATGAAAGAGAGGGAAGGGTTTCTCTCGCTTTTGGCATTGCAGGCCTCCCCCAGAGAGGCCCACACGAATGGCAAGCGCTTTTCTTTGTGTATATCCTATTTTAATCGGAACTTGATGAGTCAATCCACCTTCACGTCTTCCTACACGTCTTGCTTTTACTGTGCTTTTACTGTTATATCGGGAGTTACTCCACGTATTGCTTGACGTAAAACAGATAGTGGATTTGTGTCTGTCTTTTGTTGAATCTTTAAATATGATGGTGTATCAATGATGTCATAATACTTACATTATCTCCTTTCTCATTGAGGGATAAAGCTATGACGTGGTTGAATTTGTTAGCACTTAGATCTATCATAACATGGGGTGTTTTAGCTCAAAAATTCCTTACTAAATATTTGTCACCATCAAAAATTGCAAAGCTTAGAAATTATATTACATCTTTTAATCAGTTTGAAGGGGAATCTATTTATGAAGCATGGGAAAGGTTTAAATAACTATTAAGAAAGTTTTCACACCCTGCAATACCATATTCGTAAATAATTCAAACTTTTTGTAAGGGATTAGTTGGTTCTCTTAGATCTATTATCGAAGCCGTTGCTGGTGGTTCATTGTTGTCAAAACCATTTCATGACACTTATGCTTTAATTGAAGAAATGACTACCAATAATTTTCAAAGGCTTTCTGAGAGTGTAAATCTAGAGAAAATAGCCAATATTCATGAATCTGATGCATTTACTATGTTAGCAAATGAAGTTGCTGCAATTTCAAGGAAGTTAGAAACATTTGGAATGAATTTTTCTCAACCAATTTCCATGATTGAAGAGAATTCATTAGGCCAAATGGTAGATTATCAAACATGATTAGAGACTTTGAATTCCATAAATAATAAGCAGAATAACCCATATTCAAATTATTATAACCCATGTTGGAAGAACCATCCCAAGTTTAATTGGAATAATACTACGGGTGATAATAATCAGCAATGGGGAAACAATCATGTAAACCCATTAGGAAACTAGACAACAAGGGGAATAATAATTATAAATCTATTTATCCTCCAGGTTTCAATAGTAATCTACAATTTAAGGAGAAGAAGTTTTTCATGGAAGAAGTGGTGTTAGAAATGGGAAATCAGTTACAAAGTCAATGGGCTACAATTAGAAATATTGTGAATCAACTTAGAAAAATCACAAATTCATTAAGTAATAGATCCCAAGGAACACTTTTTAGTAAAATTAAAACAAATCTGAAAGACCAGAATAAAGAGCAAGTAAAAGCCGTTCAACTTAGAAGCGGAAGAGAGTTGGAAAGTGAGGTTAAAAAAAAGGAAAGTAGAGAGAGAAGAAATTGAAGAATTAAAAGAGGATGCTCCAAAAGATTCTGAAAGACCTATTTCTCCACTTATAGTTAACTTAAAAAAACCATCATCTTCATTTCCTCAGAGAATTTATCAACAGAAGATGGATAAGTAATTTTCAAAATATCTGGACTTTTTTAAGATGCTCACAAAAAACATTCCATTTGCTGAAGCCTTAGAACAAATGCCAAGCTATGTAAATTTTATGAAGGATACTCTCAATAGGAAAAAGAAGTTTAAAAATAATGAGATTGTTGCAGTGCTATAATTCAAAAAATGCTTCCTAAAAAGCTTAAAGATCCTTATAGTTTTACAATTCCATGTGCAATAAGAAACACATTTTATGGGAAAGCTTTATGTGATTTAGGTGCAAGCATTTACCTTATGCCATTATAAATATTCAAAAGATTGCGATTAGGAGAAATAGCCCCAACTACTTGTAGTTAGCAGATCGTTCGATAACGTACCCTAAAGGAGTTATAGAAGATGTCCTAGTGAAAGTGGACCAATTTATCTTTGCTATTCATTTTATTATGTTGGATATAGAGGAAGATAAGGAGATACCTATCATTTTGGGGAGACCTTTCCTAGTCATACGAAGAGCAATAATAGATGTGCAAAAAGAGGAATTAACAATGTACGTTAATCATTAAACTATTACTTTTAACATTTCAAGATCAATGAAATATCCTACAAAAGGTAAAGATGATGAATGTTATAGAATGGGTGTTATAAGATTTCCGAGTGAATGTCATTTCAAATCTAATTATGAAGAAAAATTTGAAGTAAAAGATTTGGAACACGAGCAAGAAGAGGAATTAGATCAATGTGAAGATCTTTTAAGAAAGCTTCAAACTATTTATAGGAGAAAGTTTTGAAATTTTGGACACGATAGAAAAAGATAAAACATTTTGTCCATCAATAGAAATTGAGTTAAAGTTACTTCCTGATCATTTAAAATATGCCTTTTTAGGAGATTCCTCTACTTTATCAGTTATAATTTTTTCAAAATTAACACTGAAAGAAGAAGAAAGGTTGATGAAATTTTTGAAAAATTTTAAAAAGCCTTTGGATGGACAATATCTGATATTAAGGAAATAAGTCCTTCAATTTGTATGCATAGAATTCATGTGTAAGAGAACTGCAAATTGAGGGCCCATCCTCAAAGGAGATAAAATTCTGTTATGAAAGAAGTTGTAAAGAAAGAAATTTTAAAGTGGTTAGATG
>NW_018251806.1:57904-65565 GCF_001263595.1 Phalaenopsis equestris | reverse complement strand
TTAGCAGTGGACTATGTATCCAAATGGACAAAAGCGTTGCTTTATCCTGATGTGATGCTCAAAGTGTTGTAAATTTTCTTAAAAACAAACATATTTTGTAGATTTGAGATGTCGAGAGTTATCATAACTGATGGGGGAAGTCATTTTAGAAAATTCATAATGGAGAAATTATTAAGGAAATATCATATAAATCATAAAATTGCTACTGCTTATCATCCTCATACAACTAGTTTGGTTGAATTATCCAATCAAGAAATTAAAAGAACTATGGAAAAATTGATTGGTCAGTCAAACTTGACTTTGCGTTGTTGGCTTATAGTAATGCATACAGAACTCCTATAGGAATGTCCCCATATAGGCTAATATTTAGGATAGCTTGTCACTTCCCAGTTGAACTTGAGCATAAAGCATATTGGGTGATTAAAGAGTTCAATTATAATTTCAAAGATACTGGTGAGAAAATAATATTGTAATTAAATGACTTGAAGAGCTAAAGAATGAATCTTATGAGAGTGCTAAAAGTTATAAAGAAAAGATGAAGATGTGGCATGATCGAAGGATTCATACTAAAAATTTTCAACAAGGGCAACATGTTTTGCTATATAATTCAAGGTTAAGATTATTTCCATGCAAGCTTAAGTCAAGGTGGATGGACCCATTTGTTGTGATAAAAGTTTATCCTTATGGAGCTATGGATATTAAATATCCTAAAATTGATAAAGTGTTTAAAGTGATAGTCATAGACCGAAACCTTATTTTATAGTAGATCAGTATAAATTCAACAATCAAATGATGTTGGGTCAACTAGAATAAGCACTGATTAAATCGGGCTGACGACATTAAACCAAGCACAAGAAACCCATAGTTATTAGTGTGTTTTTGCTTTGATTGTTGTTTGTGTGATTGAGAAAAATAGGGTAGTATTTTTGAGATTATTATGTGTTAGTATGGATTTTAAGACTTTGTTTAGTAACTAGATATGTTAGAATGAGAAGTTGGAAGTTAAGTTGACTGGTGTAAAATTGAGCACTTGCACTTAAGCGCCAATATTCCGCGCTTAAGCGCGACAGTTAAAAAACATGTACTGAATTAAGATTCTAGAAGGTTTAACCACTAATTGGTTTGTAAAAATGTGCAAAAGCATTTCTAGGACGTCTCTAAAATTTATTAGAAGGATTTAGGCCTATAAATAGAAGGGTTTAGTGAAGGGATTTCACCCCAGATCATTTTTAGGGCTAAAAGTCTAAGAGAGAGAGAGATTTTGAGAAGATGTCTTCATGGGAGATGGATTTGAAGAAGAAGAAAGTGACCATGAGGAAGAAATATGAGGAAGAAATTCATTAGTCAATTCATTAGTCAAAGTGCACAAAACATGTATAATGATTTCTTAGCCCTTAGTATCGAAGGAATATTAGAAAAGATCAATAAAATTGAGACTTTTATTATAAACTAGAGACAAAGATAATTGACCATGAGGAAGAAATTCATTAGTCAAAGTGCACAAAACATGTATAATGATTTCTTAGCCCTTAGTATCGAAGGAATATTTAGCCGTTAGTATCGAAGGAATATTAGAAAAGATCAATAAAATTGAGACTTTTATTATAAACTAGAGACAAAGATAATTGTGATTCATGCACATCTTGAGCATATTGGATGGCAATTGAAAAAGCAATTTAGCCATACTAGTTACATAGAGAAAGTGGAAGAAGATAGTATTAGATCTCGTCACCACCGTCCGTTTTATCAACTTTATATTCCGATTGCCCAAGGAGAGACCATTTTCTCATCTGAGATTATTTTGAGTGAGAATTAAGTGTTTATGTACTTGTCATAATTTGTGAATGAATGTATATGTTTTTTTTTGTGAAAATTAGTGTTACTTTTGTTATGAATTGAATTCAGTTATATGAGAGAATTCTGAGAGAAAGGAGAATTAAGGGAGAAGAAAATAGTCATTTATGTGTTATGAGACCATTTAGAGGTGGTATACTTTGGCATATAGCTCATTTTACTTAAATTTAAAAATCTCAAAAATCATGCACTAGCGCCTATGCGCCACATTCTCGCACTTAAGCGCGATGTAACCCGAGAGGCAGGCGCCTAAGTGCCTCTTACCCGTACTTAAGCACCGGTTCACAAAAACCGGTTCGCGAATGGTTAAAAGTGATAATTAAAATCAAAAATTGCCATTTTTACCCTCACTATCATCTTCTTCCTCTTGAGTTCTCAATTTGGAGAGCTAGGGCAAGCCATTAAGTAGAGATTTCTTGGTGGAATTGAGAAAATTTTGCTAGATTTGGATTTGTTAAGGTAAGAGCTTCACTTCTATGTATAAATTTTTTATTTTCCCCATGAATTTTGAGTACATTTGGAAGAAGTCAAAAGTTAAATAAAGAAGTCAAAAGTTAAATATTCATGGTGAAAAATGAGGAAAAATCTATAGAAATTTCTTAGAAAGTGCAATCAAGCTTTTAGAAGTTTAGTTTAGTAGTTTAGACTTGATTTTGGAAGTTATTGTGAAATTTTATGAAATTTGTAGAATGACACCAAGAATGAAGAAGAGTAAAGGAAAAGGCCATTTTGATTCGAGCAAATTTGTGCGTTCGAAAGCTCAAGATAGGTATAGTGATGCTCTGTAATCATGAAACCTTATCAAGGAGCATTGTTTAAAAAGTCCGGGTGGATCTGTAGAAGATCTTATGGTTCGTCGACAGTGGGAATGATTCTCTTGTTTCTCTGCTGTGGTTGTTATTTCTGTAGTTTGGGAGTTCTATGTAAACCTCCCTCAGGTTGAAGAAGATCGAGTTATGGTTCAAGGAAAACTTGTACCTTAATCACCAGAGGTAATCAATATGTTTTGGAATTTGCCACCTGAGACTTTGTGTTTTTATGCAAATTATAGTCCGTTTGAGATGGAGCTAGATGAGATTATTTCCTACTAGACTTTTCAAAGAGGACTACAGAAGAACACAAATGAGAGTAGAGTTAACTTTGCTACGTCAAAGTTAAGTGCACCTTCAAAGGCGTGGCACTATTTTATTTCATCCCATCTATTACCTACAAATCATCCAGTGAAGTTACCAAAGAGAGATCGATGTTGAGTTTTTGTATCCAAGAAGGAAAGGTCATCAACATCGGAGTGTTGATTTATCAGACTATCATCAGTTATGTCATTGCCGCTACTACTACAGGTTTTGGATTTACTTCCTTGCTCCTTTCCTTATGTGAGCAGGCTGCAATGAGATATGATAACTAGGAGGAAGTGTTGTTGCCTTTAAAACCAATTACTAGTGTTAATGTGAAGTCATATTTGGAGCATTCTATTTTTGGCTGGAGAGGAGGATTTTCAAGGAGCTATGGAATGGAGATGTCTACTGCTTCTACATCTAAACCATCTACCTCAAGAGCTTCTACTTTTATATGTGAGTCTAGAAAAACTCAAAGTCAATTATTACAGAGGATGATGGATAATATCAATTATACGACAGATAAAGAACAAAATTTAGAGCATTTTGCAGATCATATTGATGAGTACATTAGAAGAAAAAGTGATTATGAAGAGAAATTTTATTCATCTCTAGAAAACGTCATTAGGGGTAACCAAGGAGTGGAATTTCCTCCATATCCTAGATACCCTGACTATGAGCCTGCATATATCTGGAAGAACGGTGATTCTAAAAATCATGAGGAGGATGACTGATTTATTTTTATGTTTGTAACATGTAGTTGGACTATGTGGTTTAGACTTGCTACATTTGCACTTGTGTATTTGTTTAAACCTTGTGATGTGTGAGACTTTTATTTTGTTTAATTGTATTGTGCTGTTGTGTTTTGTTAGTATTTTGTTTTAATTTCTAGGGTAGTAATTGTTATTGTTGTGTTGAGTACTTACTATGTTAGTTAGTTTAGGATTGAACTTGATTAGTTTAGGATTGAACTTGACTCTATGTCTTGTAAAAAGTAGAAAATCTTGCTAACTTTAGTTTTAAACTTTAAATTCAAAAAATTGCCACCCTATATTTTTCTTTTATCATGTTGTCAGCGTTATTTCGGGGATGGTTGTAGGGAGTTGCTCGTAAGAAGCTGTCGGTCATCGGAATCGAAATCCCGTCGCCTGCTTCAGAAGGACGTTGAAGTATGAAATCAAGCTGACCCCATATTTTTCATGGTTTAAAATGAAAGTGCATTGTACCTCAAATCCTGTATCTATCCGAAAGGATAAACACAAGAATTGAGGAAGAGGCTCGATCAGATAAACTAAGGAAAGTATGACGCCCGTTTGGTCTGCGAAACCTTTGTGTTTGTCGACATGTTCCCATATTTAATATAAAGGATTAAATAAGGTTTATAAGGTTTATATTAAGCTGGGTTCATATTAAGCTGGGTTCGGACATACTTCCTAGATGGGCACTATAGTTAATTACATCCCATCCTAAATGACCAAAGTCACGTAAGAAGACTCTCGATAAAAATCAGGAAATATTATCTTCAAGGAATTTCAAAGGGTAGGACTCTTCAACTAAATTAGACGTATAGGTGTGGAAGGGGATTAGTTCAAATTCTGAACATTTTATTGTAGAATCCAATGGAAGAAGGACTAAGGGTTGTCATGGATCCAGAGGAGGACCTCGGTGACTTCCCAAGCTATCCTAATGTTTGGCTTAAATTTAGAGGAGAAAAATTTAAGTGTTTCATCCTGCAAATTTTGTTAGTTAGAGCTTACATTCATGTGAAATGATCACACAAATAGCGTGGAAGATGTGCGGATTTAGGTCGTGACAAATGACAACCTCGGAATCCTAAGATGAGTTAGGGCTTATATTGTATAGCAAAGCCATGCAAATGCCTAAAGATAAGGTGAGGATTTACGTTGCATAAGAAAGCAACCTCGAAGTCTTATGGCTTTGTTTTTTAAGTCTAAGGAAGCAAGATTGGTTTAGCTGGGGAAGACAGGTTTTGCTGTTGAAGATGGCCTTGCTGCCCACCATGCTAGCTCCAAGCTCCTCACCGCGACGAGTTTGAGTTATCTAGTGTGTTAAGTTATAATATCAAATCAGGTGGCCCTATGGTTGAAGTTCTTTAAATTTTATGAGGGCATATTAAAGTTGATTAGAGCGACACCAGTTAGGATCCTACGGTTCCCTCGTTCCGGCATCACTATTTTCTATCTGATTCACTTAGTCCAAATGAACTTATCAAACCCAACTTAATGAGTTCTGTAATTTCATTTAAACCGTGGGAAGCCTCGTTAGCAACCGTAGGTTACCTCCTTCGAGGGATTCCCGATCATCCGATAGAGACATCTTAATTTTGTTGAAGTTGTAGTTTTTGGTGATGTTTGTGATTAAATTTTGAGTTTTTTTATATTTTATATGTTGTGGCGGTGAATTTTATCTTGGTTGATTTTAGTTTTGGTTTTGGGTTATGGTTAAGATGCAAGTTTATGTAGGTAAACGCAAGCATGAAACATGTAACAAAAAGACAAAAGGAAGACGGTACTATGAACTGTAAAAGCGTACCTGGCGAGTCTTCTCGTTCCACCTCCTGAAACTTAAAATGCATGTTAAGGCAGTTTAATAGGCCATTGAGGTATCCAAAAAGTTAGGAGGGGGAAGCAGGTCCTTGCCTCCCTCTCACTAACTGGTGAAAAGCCTCGAGTCCATTTATACTTATTATGTTGCTTAATAGTTCATCCTGTGAATACCCTTATTACTCAGTGAACATTGATGTCTCAATTATCCTTAAGAAAGGGGTAATTTTCATTTGTCATTCAATTTAAGAATTATGTGGGAGAAGACCCTTAAAGGGGCAAGTCAGTGTAATTAGAACACTTAGCCAAATTTTTAATCCTAATTGGGCTTAGGGGTGTTTCAAGGATGTTTGATTTAGTTATATTTATTTCTCTAATCCTCATTTAGTCAATTTTTTATTGAGCTTAAGTCACCACTAAGCCCTTAAGACCTAGGTGAGTGTTTTAATTAGAAATTACACATTTGCCCCTAAGGCTCTAACACTTCATAATTTGTCAAATTCAATTCAAATGACTTTGAAATTTTTATCCTACCTCAGTCATGGGTCAATTGAGACATCAGAGGAGAAAATATAATTTTTCAAAATTTAATTTAATTTATATAATTATTTTAATGCAAAAATATGATTTTTCAAAGAAAATTCCTAACTTGACTAAGGTAATTTATAATCCCTTGAAATTTTTACATAAGGTACATCCTGACTAGAGAAGCCTGTGGATCAAATTTCATAATTTTTTGAATTCTCTGTGATTTATTAGAATTATTTAAATATCTAGACTATTTAATAAAAATAAAATATTTTAGGTGGTGAAAATTAAGTTTTATATTTTTGAAAAATCTCCCTAATGTCAGAGAACTGAGAGGAGAAAATTTTATATTTTTTTTTATTTTTCTTTGATTTATTTGAATTATTTTTCTGTAAACTCATTTCTTAGCCTTTAAAAATTATTTTAAGCTTTAAAATTCAATATCTTTATAGAAAATCAGGAAAAATATTCTAATTGTTCCTAAGTAATTAGGAAGCAATTTAGAACATTTCCATGAGTTTTATTATTTTTGTCATTTTTATGAATTTTTAATTATTTTAAATATTTAAAATAGGCAATAAATTAAGTTTTTATTTTAAATATTATTTTATTTTTATAAAATATCCCTGATCACAGAGAACTCAAAAAACTAAGTTTCATAATTTTTTGAGTTATACTTTTATTTTTTAAAAATCATTTAAATGTTAAGAGTGGTATTTATCTTTAAAAATCAATTTAAGTTGTCAAATTAACTCAAAATATTTTGAAATTTTTATGATGAGTTCTTTGGATCATAAATCACAGTAGAGATCCAAAATCAAGTCATTTAAATGTTTAAATTTTCCAAAATTAATTATCTTAGTGATTTAGTGTTTATAAAATTTAAGGACATTTTAAATGACTTGACTCATGAAATTACTTCCAAAGGTTTCTCTAGTCATGGTGGACCTTCCAAAATTTTCTTAGGATTTTATAGTCAATATGCTAATTTTCATGATTATTTCAAGGAAATGATGGGAAATAACTTGAAAAATATGGATCTCTATATAGGAACTCCTCTGACTTTGGAAAAATCTGAGAATATTTCCCCTTATTGAGGCTACAACATGTCAAAAATTCAAGCCAAGGTGATGTGTCAATATGCATGGAGAATCAAATGATTCAAAATAGTGTTTAATTAATTAAAAATAAAATATGCATCAAATGGACATGAAAATTATTCCACATTATTTTCCTCTGTTCATTGAGTAAGAAGGTATTTTTATTTCATTTTTGTGATTTTTCTACATAAAGTCATGTTTTTTTTAGGTTTTGGTGATTAAATAAATAAGAAAATACCCCTATTTTTCTATTTAAAGCGCGCGTGCCACCTCAACCTATGACGGCTCTGAAAGCATGCGTGGCGTGCTCTGGTTCGACGCCGCAGTCCACGTAACTTGCTGACTCGGTCCGCGGTTCAGGTCCTGAAGTGCTGTCCGGTGCGATCTCCCCCGTCCATTTGATACACGCTTAATCGAACGGCTCCCCGTTATCATCCCCGATAGAATGATCTCGGCTTAGACTCAAACAAATCACTTTGGGTTTGATCCTATGGACTCGT
>NW_018251806.1:15802-57877 GCF_001263595.1 Phalaenopsis equestris | reverse complement strand
TAAGTAAATGGAGAATCAAAATAGGCTCGGGATGAGGTGAGGTTTTATACCTTTGCTCTAAGAAGTGAAGCTTCAATCAAAGGGTCTTGGCACGTTTGTTATGATCCAAAGAGGCTAGATATTGAGTCCCTGGTCTTGGTGTAAGGCCTAGGTATGAATTCGATCATGGCCTGATTTGGGTGTTGGTCTAGAGCTATGGTAGAGGCTCTGTGAAAAGGGGATTTGATGGGGCTTTGGCTTCTTTCACTCCTGTAAAGGTGTGGGCACAAGTAATTGAAGTTTGATGGAGTGTCGAGGTGTATTGGGCTCTGTCCTAGTTTCCGGCAGGGCTTCGAGCAAAAAATTAAGCTCCGGCAAGCGGAATGGGTGAGGTAATAGGGTTGGAATGCGCTGAGGGGGTCTTAGGGAAGCTCTGTGTGAAGTTTGGAGAGGCCTCTATAAGGATATTTCAGTACACCTCCCATGGTCGAGGGAGGTGAGTTTTTATAAAAATGGTCATGGGGTGGCTCTCAGGGCATAAGTTTGGGTGCATTGTGGTGCTCAGGTGAAGGGCAGAGGAGCTCCATAGTTTGATTTGTATGAGCTGACCTCTAGGTTTGATTTAGGTGAGGTGCCATGGGAGTGGCTCTCGTTTTTGGTCTTTTCCGGCCACACTAATGGCTGTGGTGGAGTTAATTTGGTGGCTTTAGGGTGGTTAGGCCACATTTGGTGCATGGGTCGAAGTGGGTGCAAATGACCAAAACTTGGGTTGGGTTAGGTTAGCCATGTCAATTGGCCCAATTGATTTTTGAATTTGGTATATTTGGTGCATGGGTTCAATTTTGGTCCAAATGGCTAAAAGTTAGGTTTGGGTTAGTCTAGCCATGATTTTGAGCCCAATTGATTGATCAAGATTGTGTATATGATTGTCATGAAGATTTTAGGTGAAGGATTGAAATGATTTTGAGTTCAATTGGGGGTTTAATTTGAAGGATTTTGGGATTTTGGTCAATTTGGGTATGTTGGTCTAGAACAGGGTTTAGCTTGGGTTAGCCTTGGGCTAAGTCCAATTTGATTGTTGGAAATGGTCAATAGGGACCTCATGAAGAGTTTTCAAAAGAGTTTTCAACATGAATTGAACATGAATTGAATGCCAATTTGGAAGTTAAGGCAATCAATTAGGTGAAATTTGGGGACTTAGCAAAATTGGTGCTAAATTTAGGAATTTTTGATTTAGGCCATAATCGAATGGATTTGAGACTTCACCAATGCCAATTGATGGTTGATTTTAATGAATAGGAATGTTATAAAGATTTCTAAACATTAATTGAGGCCAATTGACTAGGCTATCGGTTCAATTTTGTGAGATTAAGTCTTACGGTCAAAATTGGGGTTTTGACCCAAATCAAAATTGGGCTCAAATCATGGACCAATTGAGCTTGGATTTGGTTTATTTTGGTCATATAAAAATTTAATTTGAGTTTAGGATTGGAATTGGGCTCAACTGAGATCAAATTTATGGACATTTGAGTTGGATTTGGGGATATTTGGGTATTTAAAGGGCAATTTGGGGATTTTGGTAAAAGGGATTTTGTCAAAGATGGTCAAATTGACCAAATTGGACCAAGGTGTAGTTGAGAGAAATGAAATTGGGATTATTTAAGATTTATTGGGATTTTTTGGGAATTTTGAAATTTTTGGGATTTTGGGTCAAAGAGGGGTATTTTGGTAATTTGGGGGTGTTTTAGGGGTAAAAGGCCAAGATAGGTATTTTGGTAGAGTTGAGGTACCAATCATCACCAATAATCCATGGACCAAAGGAAACCCCATTTTGGGTCCTCTACATAGTGGTCTTAGCCAAACCATTGCCCAAGGGCCAGTAGGTTTTGGGGACCATCTACATGGGTATCCCAAAAGATCAAGGGATCTAGGCTATAAATTTGAGCTCAGGGCCGTGAGTGATTTGCCTTAGCTCCAGACCAACACCCAAGGTCAACCCTAAGGTCCAGCAATCCTAAGGGTGACTCATCTTGAGTTTCCCCCATAGTGACCCCACCTACTAAGTACTTAGAGGTTGAGAGCAATATGTGGAACTTCAAGTTGAGAAGAGAAGGGTGGAATTTCTAATGGCGAGGGTTCCAAGTCTAGTTTTCTAGGAATAGTCAACAGGAAAAGTCCTATGGCTAGACCCTAGGCGACTAAAGAGGAAAAACTAAACCTCAACCAAAAATGAGGTCAACACATGTTAGTTTGTTTGTTTTTATGTTGAGATTGGAAATCAAAGTTAGTGTGTTAGTTTGTTTTTATGTTTGTACCCACTACTTAGAAGTCTATTGAATCTCTACATGTTGAATTGAAATGAAAATGATTAAATATTAATCAAAAATTAAACTTACTCTTGTTTTTAGTTTTATACTTGTATAATTAGGATATAAAAATTTTTGTAAGCATGTTATTTTAAATTTTCATTCCTACTTATTTATATTTGCTTCTAAACTGTTTAATCTATTAAAAATATAAGTTTAGGGGGGGGATGAAAAATATTTTCAAACTATGAATTTTATTTGTTCTCAAATGTGCTACAAGTGAATTTGATTTGAAAAAAAAATTTATTATGTATATGAAGTTACATTAGGGAAGTAAAATTTGATTTTAGAAATGAGTAAGAAAATTTAGTTAAAATTTTGAGTAATGAATAAAAACTTTCAGTTAAAAATTTTTAGTGCAGAATATGTTAGATATTGTGTAACTTTCCTTAGTAAGAAAAATTGTATTTTTGAATAATTTTGAAAATTTATACTTTTATTTTTAATACTTAAATTTCTTTTGTTGAAAATAATTTTCAAAACTAGTATTATATTTCTAAGTAAAATATTTATATCAAGTCTTTGCTTTAGGATCAAAGAAGTGGAATTCAAAACCATTAAAGGTCTATCCAGATATAGTAATCCTTAACTGAAAAAGAAAAATAAAAAAGAAAAATATAAAGAAAAAGAAATAGAAAAATAAAAAAAGTGAGGAGAATCTTGAGGATTAGTGCCTAATAAAAAATTGGTTCCACATTTGATCTTTTTAAAGTATAAGACTTGAGAAACTCTTAAGCTTAAGGATATAATATAGTAAGTATAATTACTCTTAATAAAAATTTTTAAGTGGAGATACTAAAAGGACTAAATTTTAAATTCGGAGAATCTACAATATTTTTGAATTAGATAGAAACTCATATTTTCACCTTTCTTAAAATTAAAAATTTCTAAACTTTAAGCTGGTCTCATTTACTGAATATTTTTCTAAATCAGACTACTATATTTCTAAATCTAAATTTTAGTAACTCCTAAAGAAACTCATATACATGTCATACTTATTTAGTTTTTAAAGATTAAAGTGTCACTTGAGACAAGTAACATTTTAAGTTTGCGTAATTTTGATACACTTAAAATATATAGTGTTTTTAGGAGCATTTTTATACCTTTTTTTAAGATATTGCGCTTCAATGGAAGGTATTTGTGTGTTTTTTTTTTTTACAAGTAAAAAAGGTGAAAAATGCTAAAAGGAGTGAAAAGTGATCAAATTTGGAGAAAAAATGTGAAATTTGTGAAAAAGTGTTTGGTGCATAAGCGCTAGAGGCCCCGCGCTTAAGCGTCAAAGGCAATTATTTGGTGGTTTTCTACCTTTGGCCAAATTTTGAAGAGAATTTTGAGGCATCTATTGGCTAAAGAGGGTGGTTATGCCATTAGGAACGAAAATATTATTAAAAGACTTATGAAATCAGGCATCCCTTGGAAAATACATCAAATTTGGACACATTTTGAAGAATTTCCAAGGCACCTTATGGGAAATTTATAAAAGAAGAAAGTTGAGATATTTGAAGGGGGTGCTTGAAAGTTCTAAAAAGAGTTTGAAGAGGAGTCCTAAAAAGTTTTAAGAGATACTTTTGGAGAGATTTTCATGCACCACACAAATTTACTTTATCCTTTCTATTTTTAGTTTATTTTGAGAGTGTTGTAAAAGAGAAGAGATTCGGAGGAACTTTAAGAGTTTGGTGGAGGATTTGGGATATGTTTTTATCTTTTGTTTTGAACTACTTTTGGTTTTAATCGAGACTTCTTGTTGGGTTGACGATGATTTCTACTTTTAAACTAAAGTGTGATTTTAATTTCTGCATGGATTTTGAGTATTTTTCTTTATCTTTCTCCTTAAAATGATAAGTAATTATAGTGTTGGATGGAAGTTGTGGAGATTATTAACCCTTAATGTTAGAAGAAGTTGTGATGATTTAATTCCTTGTACTTCATTTACTTCTTGATCTAGCCCATCTAGATGTTAAAATTTGTTGTGAGAACATGTAAAAACTGAGATAGTATTGTCTCAATCAACAATTGGAAAGAATTACATGAGGTTGTATGAATGAGAATGTAATTCATATGATTTAGTGCAAACAAATAAAGACATAATTTTTTAAGGGTGTGGAGTTAGAGGACTTTAAAGTGACAGGTTAAAGCCCCAACTTGGTTTATTGTTTTAGGTTCTGATACGAGATGTTAGCCCCTAGGTGGAGGGAATTAAGGGAACTCTAGAGTGAGAGTCGGTATCTTCCCTGCCTAGTCGGTCTTTAGAATTATTCAAACTTTAAATTAGCCAATATTCTTTATAGCATCTCTTGTAAGGTTAAAGATTATAATTTCTTCTATTTGACAAACAACACAATTAACATACATCCACACAGAATTCCTATACTTATTACCGATTCATGATAAGGAGAAAGATATTTTCATATCAAGGGATTTTCTCTTACATAAACTCAAGTTATCTTTAAAAGTTTTACTGTTTTGTCGGAACATCAAAAATACAAAAAATATTTGAATTTTAACACTGTGAAAATATCTATAATTTAAGTAATTGTCTTTTTACAAATAGAAAGTTTGCGGCTCAATTGTGCATATTGCATAATTTCCTCGTGGGTTTGATATTTAGGCCTTAATTAAAAAGTCCTATATTACTTGATAACGATAAGTATACTTGAGTAGTATCCCAATATATAAATTAAAGATTTAAATTCTTATTTTCTTCAGGATCAAGTTTTTGGTTCTGTTGCAAAGTAAAGAAATATAAGTGAAAATTATAATTAAATTCATTATTATACTGTTGTATATAAACAATCGGGATCAAATGGAAAATTCAAAAAGCTAGGAGGAAAAATAAATTGAGTATTGAATTGCAAAGGCTACAGGAAGGCCCCATGTTTGAGCTTGACAAATTCTAAAAAATGGGCTCCCCCTAAAAAACCAGGCGAGGTAGAGAGAGATCCAGATCCCAACCATCTCCTCATAGTTAACTTTTTTTTTTGGAATATTAGGGGTTTAGCACATCCCCTTTCTCTCAAAAGTCTTCTTCACTGAAATAAAAAACATCAACTTTTGTGTATCACCATTTTGGAACCTTTAGTTCCCAAACAGCCTCAAAAACTGCTTAACAAATTTTTTGGCTTTTCTCATTTTACAAATGTTAAAAATAAGATCTAGGTCCTTTGTAGAAAAGAGATTACCCAATCCGTTCTACTAGACCACCCCCAGCGGGTCCATCTTTCTTTCAATATAAATGATAACTATGGTTTAGTGACTTTTGTGTATCTTGGGTGTACTAAAGCTTCTAGGATTGAGCTTTTGTCTGTTATTCTCTCTATTACCACTAATTTAAACACTAATAAAATGGTGGGTGGGGATTTAAACTGCATTGCTCATTCTGCTAAGAAGATGGGGGGTAGACTCCCTAAACTCTCTAAGATAGCTTCTTTCTATGATAACATACAGGCTGCATGGCTTTTTTATTTTGGCTTAACTAGTCCTACATTTACATGGAGGAGAGGTAAGATCTGGGAAAGACTTGATAGATTTATGGTTAATGACCATTGGCTCTAGATTTTATTTACAATTATGATAAACATCTGAGCATGGCTGGCTCTAATCATAGACCACATATTATTACCATTGATGCTCCCCCTCCTCCCCCTCAATATAATCCTCCTTTCATATATCTTAATTTCTAGTTTGAGCCTTCTTCTTTTTCTTCCTAGATTACTGCTAATTAGATAGGGATCAATCATGAAGAAACTTTGTTTATGTTGTGGCTTCTCCACATTAAAATGAGCAAGGCTCTTAGAATCCAGGGTTGGAATTCTTTTTGGGATGTTCTAAAGGTCATGGATGCTGCTGGAAAGGATGTGTAAGAGTTGGAATTAGATGTATTCAATTAGAAGAATAAGGAAGATGTTATAATTGTTGCACAACAAAGGCTTCTAACTGCCATAGAATGAAAAGAGTCTTTCGTTAGCCAGAATGCTGCTTCTAACAAATTTAAAGATGGGGATATATATATGTACATATATATATATATATTAACAAAAGTAGATTCTATTAGATCTCAAAAACAGGTTACAAGCCTAAGATGAGAGGCATTAAAGTTATCCCCCTGAAGCAAAAAAAAAAAAAAAAGAGAAGGGAAAGAATAGGTAGAAACAATACCAATTTGAGATTGAGCTTCATTGATAGCTAAGAAATTAGCTGGTCTGTTTCATTCTCTATAAATAAAAGATAAATAAAACCTTATCTCCATGAGTAACTATTTTATCTGGGTGATCCATTGTTATATGTGCCAAGGAGGAGTGTATTTGGCTATCATTTAGTCCACAAGCTGAGAAGAATCCACTTCAACTTGTAAGATGGTCCACTTGTTCAATGTAGCCATCTTAAAACCCAAAATAGAGCAACTGTTTCAGCTTCCATAGCATCCTCTGCCATAATTGGTGATTGAAAAAAGAGCAAGCAATTTCCTCTATGATCCTTGAAAACTCCTCATATACCAGCTTTCTTTGGAGAGAAACTTCCATCAGTATTGATTTTGATGAAAAGGAAACATATGTTTTTTCCACACTACCTTTATGACTTTAGAACATTTATGTTTAGCTGTTTTACAAAGATTCAGGATGTTAGTGAAGCTTTTCCATTGAATCAAATTTCTGATGTACTCCAGGTAGTTAGCCACCACCTTTCCAGCAGCAGCATCAATGTCCTCATTTTGAGCTTCATTTCATGCAAGCCCAAATAAACCATGCAGTGATAAAAGGGAAGGGAACCCAACTTCAGCCCATTCCAGCCACCCCAACAATTACTCAGACTATCCCACCCTAAGTTGATGGTGTTAATTTGAGTGTGTGATTGCAGATCCTTCCACACTTGTTTGGAGAACTCACATGTGAAAAATAAGTGATGAGCTGACTCCATATCCTTTCTGCACAAGTAAGACATGGAAGGGCCTTTGAATTTCTCAAGTTTCACTATATCATCTATTGGAAGTAGAGCATTTAGTAATCTCCAAGAAAAGAAAGACATAAAAGGGGTTAGAAATTTGTTCCACAATCACTCTCATCAAGACACCTTATCCCAATGGTATAAATTCTCATATATGGATTTGGTGAAACTTTGATTAGAGCAAATATATATCAACATATATATAATTATTTTTCTTCGAAAAAGGGAGCTACTGTTGGCTCCCTACATGTTAGCTTAAAAAAAGAATACAAAGATGTCGGAAGAAATTAACCCCTTCAAGAAAAACAAAAAACTAAAGGTGTCAGCACTCCACACAGAGACCTTACAACAGGTATCAAATAACTGAAAGAAAAAAAATAATGAAAAAACTCCAAAGACCAAGGCCCACAAACCAATAAGGGACCCAAAAAAGAAAAACAAAAGATCTTCTGCAAAAACTGCTATCTCCTGAGAGTGTTGTGATCAATAATTCTAAGGTGGGGGACTTCAATCAGATCTCCATGCAGTAGGAAGAGTAATGGAGGAGGGGTGAAGGTAGAAACATATATAGTATTGGAGTTGAGACCAGATCTTCCTAGCCAGTGAGCAGGTTTGTTGCCTTCCCTATATATAAATGTAAAATTAACACTGAGCTAGGAGGTGAACTTTCTAATATTTTGAATCCAGTAAGAGTGGTGCCAGGGAGGCAATTCCTCAGAGTCCAACAGATTGATGACCACGGTAGAATCCACTTCCACCCATATATGATTTTATATAGTCTTTATAACAAGATTCAGTGCCCAACAAAATAGAAATAAGCTCATTCTCAATAGCATCAGAAGCCAAGAATGGGTTATGAAAGTAGAGAAGACATTAGCCAGGGTGGTTTCTGAAAAGTCCACCCACACCAGCACCCATTTCATTAAAACTACCATCTATGTTGATCTTGACAGTGTGACACATAAGGGGCTTTTAGAAGACTTTATAGATTTGGGGATGAGTTATATTCTTAATTGAGTAGGAGTTGGAGATATTGGGGAACCTTTTATATTTTATGAACTTGTGTAAGTAAGTTACACTGTTTCTGACCACCTTATCAGTATTGGGTAGGGTGCACTCAAATTTAGCTTTATTTGTAGTCATCCAAAGGAACTAGGCCACTATGAAAGGGATAGGAGCATAGTTTAGCATATGCCAGTTCTGCCAGCAGATAGTAATTTTGTCCCAAGTAAGATAGATGACAATAATGTTTAGGTGTTGAAGAAACAGATTCCAGACTTTCTGGGTAAAGTTGCTTTAAAAAAAAAAGTGTGGTAGATATTTCTCCTCTTGTAAGCACAACCAACATCTGGAGGGGCCTCTCAACCCTTTTATCTTGAGTATGTCATCAATTGGAAGAAATTTTTGGGAGGTCCTCTAGCAGAAAAAGGACATAGAGGGAGAAAGGAGTTTAGTATGTCATCAATTGGAAGAAATTTTTGGGAGGTCCATAGAGGGAGAAAGGAGTTTATTCCAGAGAAAGGACATAGAGGGAGAAAGGAGTTTGTTCCAGAGAATATCTCCCCGAGACACCTGTTCCCAGCAAAATATTTCATAATAGATAGCTTTAGTGAGGCTTTGATTTGCATAAGCTTGCCAAACAACAAGGTTAGGATGTTGATCTCTACAGTATTTTCCCCACATGAATTTAGCCCATAATGAGGATTGGGCTTTGAACTTAATCTAGATTTTACACAAGTTAACTTGAAGTATGTGGATCAGGCACTTGAAACCAATACCCCTTGCCAAATGAGGTTTTGCCATCTTCTGCCAAGAAGCCCAATGCATTTGTTGTCTTTGTCTAGACCATAAAAACCTGTTAAAAGCACTTTCCATCTAAAGTTGAGTGCTTTTCTTAATATTCATCACATATAGGATGTAAGAGGGAAAACGTAGTGAGAATGTTCTTGAGCAATGTGATTCTACCACCATTGGCGTGGAAAGACTGAGTCCAACATGAAAGAAATGAGGTAATCTTAGTGTGTACTTCCTCAAATTGGATCTGTTTAGATCGACCAATGAGAAGTATTACTCCAAGGTATTTGATAGGAAGTTGAGTTCATGAGAAACTAGTATAATTAGAAGCTCATTGTTTACAGTTAGGGGAGGATTTCTTATTGAATATCAGATGGCACTTATCAACACTGAAATACAACCCTGAGTGTAATTGAAACTTCTAAAGACTCTGAAATACTTTCATAGTAGCTCTCATGTTAGCACTAGAGAATACCATGATGTCATCAACATATAGTAGGTGAGAAATGGCTATACTGGATATTTGTCTATAATAGATTTGGGTCAGAAGGGATTCATCCAAGATTCTGGACAAATAGTCTATAACAAGAATGAAAGTGGTAGGGGATAATGGGTCCCCTTGCTTCAAACCTCTATTAGCAGTAAATGACCCCCAACCTTGCCCATTGATAAGGATGGAGTGTACATTGTTGAGTAACCATCTATGCATAAGGTTGCAGAATTAGGTTGAAATCCTCTAGTTGAGGCGATATCCAGTATAAATTCCCAATTGATGGTGTCATAGGCCTTTTTGATATCTATCTTGTAAATAAGGTTTCCTTCTCTACAAGGCTTGTTCAAGTCTAGGAGCAGTTCTTGAGCCAGTAAGGTGTTGTCAATAATAGACCTCCACTTGACAAAAGTAGTCTGATTTGGTTTGATAAGATTATCAAGATGGGGTTGGACTGTATTAACAATAATTTTGTAGATGAATTTGTTGAGAACTGTGGTACGACTCCCATGTTTTTTGAATTTCAAATTTAGGGACTAGGACATAATTGGAAGCACAAAAATAATGAGGGAGGTTATGTCCTTGAAACAAACTGACAACAACAGCAATAACATCAGTTTTAATTATATCCCAAGATTTTTTGTAGAATTTTGTTTTGAATTCCACAGGCCCAGCATTCTTAGAACTATGAATGGAATTTAAGGACTCACTGATTTTTTTTTCATTGCGGGGATCACTAATTCTAAGGTTTGTGGTGTAACTCAACTCTTCAGAGAAGTAGTGCTTGTCAATTGGAGGTCTGAACGAGTGGACTTGGTTCAGAAGATTGTTATAATAGTTATTAGCATCTGTACAAACGGCAGTGTTAGCAGGTCCACAACTCTTTTTTGTCTTCCTTAGCACAACCTGCATAGATGAAAGAGGCAAAGCCTAAATGACCATTGATTAGGATAGAGAAATGAAAAAAATTTTGCTGATTCACTAGGATATGCCAACTGATTTCTTTTCTACAAAAGATCCAAATTTTGATGTTGGTATTAGCAAAATGAGAGAATCCAGAGAACTTCTTGATATGTTTTTGGGAGTGTTTGTGAGTTATGAACCATAGGTTCAAAGATGGTAATACACCAAAGTTGTATTTAAAGTTGAGATGTAAGACTCTTTTGAGAGAGAGGGGGTGAGCCACACCCCTAATGTTCCAACATAGGAGGTTAATCATTAATTGAGGGGAGGTGGAGAGATGGCTAGGACCTTGACCTAGTTCTCCCTCTAGAGGTTTTAGAGGGGGAACCATTCTTTGCCCTTACATTGCCTTCTATCTTCATTAAGGCTGACCCTTGTTGGAGATTCTGCACTTCTGTCACCTGTTTTTTCTTTTTCCTTGCTATTTGAATTTTCCTTTCCTCTTCTAGTGTTTGTTTCATAGCAATAATATTGTTCTCTTCAATTGCTTTTTCAGGAACAATTATGTGAGTGGAAAATCCCACACCCTCAACCTCACCATCAAGGTTGGGAGATGTAGGAGTAACAATAATCACTTCATTGGCTTCTTTTTTGACAAACCTTGTCGAAGATACATCTATAGGACTATTGGAAGGGGAGTCAGACAACTCTCCTAATGGGTCCCTAGGGGGAGTAGTAACAATATATAGTGAGGGGTACTTGTAGTAATAAGATGAGGCTTTTGTTTATCAGTGTTAGTACCATTCATTGGGGGGGTTCCTTTAGCGGTAATTCTTGATATCTCTTCAGTTACATGTCCAGAATCCTTAGAACTATTATTAGAATTCCTTTTTGGGGGGATGGAGCTTGTAGCATCTTTCTACAGTGTGGCCAAACATTTTACAATGTTGGCAATAGTAAGGGTTTTTCTCAGCAACAATTTCCTGCCAGAAGCCATTAGTATCAGATCCTATCCATATTCTCTTCAGCTCTTGGAGGGTGATGTCTCTTTCAACTTGAATTCTAGCAAGTGTAGGTCTTGCTTTGTTATAAGTGGGGGTATCCACCTTAAGAGCTATACCTAATGCCTTACCAATGTTAAACAGAGCATTAATTTTGAAAAAGGGGAGGGGAAGTCCTGGTACCTTTAGGTATCCACCTAAAGGTACCATGGGAGGTTTCTTGCTTGGATCAAAGTCTGAGGTCCACTTTAAATTTTCATTGTGGTCCCTACAATCACTATGGATTTCTTAGCAAAGAGCCTGGCATAATCTTCTTCCACAGAGAGTTAGACTACGAGATGTCTTCCATTAAGTATCATAATTTTTCAAGCCCTAATAAACTTTAGGGAATAAAAAAAGCTTCTAACAAGTTCCGTTTTGGGGTTTCCCAATTGGATTTTTCCTACTAATGTTAATTTAACTTCTTCTTGGAGTGAGTCAATATCCAGGGTAGAAAAAAAGATTACAGTTTCACCATCTTTTGATCCAAGTGGATGAATAAATGGCAAGATCCTTTGTCAGCTGCTGTATCACGAAATGCCTGGAAAAACACACGTATATCAGGATCTTGTAAAGTGTTAGTGACTTTTCCAACTACACCTGCATATGTGGCTTTAATCCACTGAGCTTCATTGTGAACATCTATGGGTGTGGCCATAATAAAAGAGAAGCCTGCCCTAGCAACCACAAAAGAAGCCACCAAGGGGGTGTTCAGAATCCCCACTTCAATAACAAAAGCTCAACAGATAAATAATAATAGAAAGTGAAAAGGGACAGTCACCAGGAAAAGTACACCTCTTCGTAACCAGGAAATAACTAAGCAATTAAATAGTAACATCTGAAAGAAAACCAAGCCAAGGAAAGCAGCAAGGCAACAATGCCTAACCCAAACAAATAATAGGTTTGAAAAAAACTACCTGCTAGAGAGGTGGGTAAGAACACCACTTAAAACCAGGAAACGACAGAGAAACTCTAGTATCAATGGAACAGTAACCCCTTCAAAACTTCAAGCCCAGAAAAGCTCAAACAAAGAGAAAAGCCACCAAAGAGGTGACCAAGTTGAGGAGAGGACCCAATAGACCACTTCTATAGCTCCAACCTCCAGCCAGCTCCAGTAAATCTTCATCCCACCAGAAACCCTAGCAGATCTCCTTCTCCAGCTGACACCATCATCATTAGATAATATAAATAAATAAATAAATAAATAAATATATATATATATATATATATATATGATGTATATGTGTGCTTATATTTTAAAAAGTCTATATATATGAAAAACTAAATGAGGAGGTGCAGTTCACTCTAGTGGAAAAGTTCATGTTGGGCCATCCCAAAATGGAATTAGTAGGAAACTAATTTGAATCACTCAACCTTCTTATGGAATGGAAGGTGGGATTGTAAGATGGGAGGCATCTGCTTACACAACTATCTGTGGAATAAGAATATGCTAGATTAAGTTCTAAATAGTCTATTATGATAGCTGAAACTTCAATGAAAGTTTTGAAATGGACCCAGGATTTGACCTCATCAAGGATCCTCCTGTGGTTCCTCTTTGGTTTAAATTTCTTGGGCTCCCTCTTCAATTATTCAGTCTTAATGCCTTGTTTAACATTGGCAGAGCTTTGTGCACTCCACTTAAGGTGGAAACACCTACCTATAACAAGGCCAGACCAGCCAGTGCTAGAATACGGATTGAGAGGGATATCACCCTCCCAAAATTGAAAAGGGTTTAGATTCGAACTGAAGAAACTGGGTTTTGGAAGGATGTGGTTTTAGCGCAAAGGCCTTACTTCTATCAGCATTGCAAAATGTTTGGACAAACCTTGGAAAAGTGTTATACGCTCCATCCCCCACCTAAAAGGAATTCGAATAGTATTCAGCAAGCAGGATGTTCCCCAAGCTGTGAAGATGGTCATGCCCAGTGTTGATGAAAACACTAGGCCACAGAGTTCATTTAGAGATCCTCTTGGTTCTATTTCTACTCCATCTAATACCCCAGATTCAGAACACTTACTCCCTATGAGAAAAGAAGTTGTTGAAGTGGAGATGTTTCCTCACCTTCTACGGATCTTGTTCCCCCTAGAGGGATTATGACTGAGGGCTGCCCCATACCAACAGTCCCTGAAAATAAAACACTAATACAATTTAAGAATACTTTGGAGGAGGACTAACACATCCTCACTGCTAAAAAGAAGAAAAAAATAGCTACTGAACATCAAAAACACCACAAAGGGATACCTATAGTGACATATTGAAGTGGCTCAATAGGGATAACAAGAATTTCCCCTAAGACTTCTAGAGGTAGAGCCAAATCTAGATCACAACCCTCACTTCACCCCTCCCCTAAAGATGATTAACTTTCTATGCTAGAATATAAGGGGTATTGCTCACTCCCTATCTCTTAAAAGAGACTTACATTTGAATAAAAAATTTCAGCTTTGGTGCTTTATTATCTTTGAACCTATGGTTCATAAGTATTCTCAAAGAATTATTAATAAGTTTATTGGTTTTACACATTATGCTAACAAAAATAATAAGATTTAGATTTTCTATAGAAAAGAAATCCCTTGACAAGTTTTGGTGGACCATTACCAGTTTGTGCACATTTCTTTTTTGATCAAAGGCCATATGGGGCAGGCTTCTTTCATCTATGCATGGTGCAAGAAGGAGGATAGAGAAGAACTCTGGGAGGGCATTCATAGTATCTGTACATAGCTTAATTCTCCTTGGCTAGTGGGAGGAGACTTTAGTTGTATTTCATCTTCTGCTGAGATATCTAGGGGCAGATTCTCAAATCTCTCAAAGATGACTATTTTCTCTGATAATATTATAAATGCAGGTCTGTTTGATCTAGGATTTAAAGGACCTCCATTCAACTAGAAGAGGGACAACATATGGTAAAGATTAGATAGAGTTTTGGTTAATGATTTCTGGTACTCACAGTTTTTGATGACTTATGTTACTCACCTAATTCCAGCTAGGTCTGACCATAGACCTCTATTGGTCTCTATTACTTTTCAATGTAATAGTGGGTAGCCTTCACCTTTCAGATACATCAATATATGGTCTACCAATCAAGATTTCAATCATATTGTTACTACTAATTGGTGTAATTAAACTTTGTATCCTTCAAAAAGTATTGGTAAAGCCCTTAAGAGGTGGAATTGGGAAGCTTTTGACAATGTTTTCACTGCAGAAAACACAAATTGAGGTGGAGTATTTAGAGATGCAAGTCCAAAATGGGCTTGCTGAGGAAAAGGATTTACTTACTGCTCAAAATAAGCTGCTTACTGTAATTGAATATCAAGAAATTTTCCTTATGCAGAAGGCCTCTCTCAATATCTTCACTGATGGTGACAGGAATACAAAATTTTGTCGTGCTTATATCAAAAATAAAAGGAAATGTAACACTATTCATTCCATACAGTCCACTAAGGGAATTTGGCTTAAAGATAATGAATCCATAGCTAGAGATGTTTTTTGTTATTATCAACAACTTTTAAAGCATACTGAAGATTACAAGACACCAATTGATAGGACTTACTTCAATGCTGAAAGATCATACACTATGGCTCTTAAACTCACTGATCCTCCTACTGAGCAAGAGATTTGGCTGGATATTAATTCTATAGATAGCTCCAAATCTGCTGGCCTTGATGGGTTCACTGTAGATTTTTATAAGAAATCTTGGGACTTTATCAAGAAGGATGTTACTGATGGTATTAAAGGCTTCTTCCAGTGCAATAACCTTCCACAGTACATCAGTGAATTCAATTTTATTTAGATCTCCAAATCTATTGTTTAGAATAAATGGGATCACTTCAGACTTATTTACCTCACCATTATAGTCAACAAAGTAATTAGCAAAATCATTGCTAAAAGGCTACAGCCACATCTAGACAGACTCATTTGCTCCAATGAGTCTGGCTTTGTCAAAGGGAGATCTATAATTGATAATGTCCTTCTTGCTCAGCAACTAGTTCTGGATTTGTATATCCTTGCAGAGGGTAATCTGATTTTCAAACATGATATCAAAAAGGCTTATGATTCTATCAGTTGGTCCTTTGTTATGGAGATCTTGTCTGGTAGGGCTTTTTTCTGCTGATTTTTGCTGTCTTATACATAGGTGACTTGCTAATAATTATCACTCCATTTTTATAAATGGGCAGGTTAGGTCTTTTACTGCAACTAGAGGGCTAAAACAAGGGGACCCACTCTCGGCTACTATTTTTATATTGGTCATTGATTACCTGGCCAGACTCCTCAATCAAAGCATTCTCACAGATAAATATTCTAGATATCACATTACGTCAAAATTGGCTAACTCCCACCTAATATATAATGATGATATCATGATTTTCTCAAGCTCTCATAAGGCTACTGTTAAAAAGGTTATCAAATGTCTCAATACTTTCTAGGAAAACTCAGGTATGTGCTAAAATCCTGATCAATGCCAATTGATCTTTCACAAAAAGGCTTCTCCCAACTGCAGG
The DNA here is from genome assembly GCF_001263595.1 of Phalaenopsis equestris. Classification (NCBI taxonomy): domain Eukaryota; kingdom Viridiplantae; phylum Streptophyta; class Magnoliopsida; order Asparagales; family Orchidaceae; genus Phalaenopsis; species Phalaenopsis equestris. The sequence goes on along the minus strand of NW_018251806.1, from coordinate 41,868 downwards.
CAGTGAACAAATGAATATACAAATTTTTCTTGCACTCATATACCTCTCAAATATCTTTGGGGCCTTTTTATTATGGGTAGAACTAAGTATGTTCAATTTGATGAGGTCCAAAATAAAATTATCTCCTATCTCTCATGTTGGACTAATTCCTTCTTATCTAATGGGGGTAGATTGACTTTACTTAAGAGAATCTTTACCACTTTTCCTTACTACATCCTCCAAATGACCAATCTTAAGAAAAGTACTAAATTGCAATTCGAGAGGGCATTCAATAGATTCGTTTGGTCTGGACAAAGATAGCAGCTACATTGAGCCTCTTGGTAGAAGACAGCTAAACTATCTTGGCTAGTGGCATTGGATTTAAGGGACTTCAACAACTCTTTCATGTTAATTTATACAAAATATGGAATAAGTTTAGAGCTCAATCCTCTTTGTTGGAAAATTTTATGTTGGCTAAGTATTGTAAAGATCAGCATCCCTCACTCACTATCAGAAAATCAGGAGATTCTAAACTGTCGGTCAGCATGCTCAAGCATAAAGATCAAGCTGAAAAATTTTTCCTCTAGGATTTGGGCAAAGGGGATGTTAATTTTTGGTTGGAGCATTGGTGTCCAGAGGATTGGCTTACTCCTATTACAAACCCCCTTAACACAAATATTCAAGTTGCTGATTGCTGGGAGGATGATCATTGGTCTCTCACTAAATTAAGCTTACTTTTGCAAGAACCATCCATCACTCACATCTCTAAACTACCTTTTGATAGTGGCATACCTGATAGAATAATATGGTAAGTTCATGCTAATCAAAGCCTCACTAAAGCCATCTATTTTAAACACTTCTGTTGGGATGAGGTCCCATGAGGGAATGTTATCTAGAATAAATACCTGTCTCCCTCTATGTCTTTTTTCAATTGGAGAACCCTGCAAAATTTATTACCTACTAATGACGTACTTAAAATGAAAGTCCTGAGGGGCCCTTCTAGATGCCATTTGTTCTTTGAAAAAAAGGAATCCATTTCTCATCTCTTTTTTGAATGTAGCTTCTCTCAAGATGTTTGGACAACATTAATCACACATCTAAATCTGAGGAAATCTGCCTTTGAGCGGGATAGCCTAAAAGGAAGCTGGCATAGCTGGAACACTTAAAAGGTTGCTTCATTCCTTTTTCAATTTCTTCATTCATTTGTATGGCTAGAAACCTAGCTAAACATGAGGGCAAGTTTACTTCTGTGGTTGGGGTTATGAGAAATTGTATGTCCTTTATCCAAAAATTGATACGATACAAGCATTTCCCTAACATTTGCTCCTCTCCTACAGAGATTTCATTTCATCCTCTTATCTATAAAGTGTTTTGGGGACCCCCTAATCACTCTATTATCAAAATTAATACAGATGGGGGTTTTCTTGATCATGGTGTTGTGGTGGGGGAGGATCTTCATAAACAACTTTCGAGTCTTCTTTCCTTCCATGCACCTGTTATTGTTGTTGATGTACTGGAATATGAACTTATAGTTATGTATTGCGCCCTAATGATTGAAGTAAAGACCAACTCGACCCATCTATGGATTGAGGTGGATTCCACTATTCTAATTAATCTGTTTGAGCAAGAGGAACTATCATCCTGACAACATTCTTATTGGATACAAAAAATCAAATTGATTAGATCCCATACCACCACACAATTCTCCTTCAATTAAGGAGAAGGGAACAAACTTGCAAATTGGCTTGCTAGGCCTGAGGGGCCCTTCTAGAGGCCATTTGTGCTTGAACAAAGAGGAATCCATTTCTCATCTCTTTTTTGAATGTAGTTTCTCTCAGGATGTTTGGACTACACTATTTACACATCTAACTTTGAGAAAATTTGCCTTTAAGTGGGACCAGCTAAAAGGAAGTTGGCATAGATGGAACACTTAAAAATTTGCTTTCATTCCTTTTTTAGTTTCTTCATTCATTTGTATGGCTTTCTTCATTCATTTGTATGGCTTCATTTGTATGGCTAGAAACCTAGCTAAACATGAGGGCAAGTTTACTTTTGTTGTTGGGGTTATGAGAAATTGCATGTCCTTTATCCAAAAGTTGATACGATACAAGCATTTCCGTAACATTTCCTCCTATCATACTGAGATTTCATTTCATCCTCTTAACTATAAAGTCTTTTGGAGACCCCCTAGTCACTCTTTTATCCAAATTAATACAGATGGGAGTTTTTCTTATCATGGTGTTGGGGTGGGGGGAATCTTCATAAACCACTTTGGAGTCTTCTTTTCTTCCATGCTCCTATTATTGTTGTTGACGTACTGGAAATTGAACTTCTAGTTGTGTATGGTGCCCTAATGATTGTAGTAAAGACCAATTAAACCCATTTGTGGATTGAGGTGGATTCCACTATTCTAATTAATCCGTTTGAGCAAGAGGAAATATCATCCTCGTAACATTCTTATAGTATACAAAATATCAAATTGATTAAATCCCATACCACCACACAATTCTCCTTCAATTAAGGAGAAGGGAACAAACCTGCAAATTGGCTTTCTAGGCCTGAGGGACCCTTCTATATGCCATTTGTGCTTGGACAAAGAGGAATCCATTTCTCATCTCTTTTTTGAATGCAGTTTCTCTCAGGATGTTTTGACAACACTATTTACACATCTAACTTTGAGGAAATCTGCCTTTGAGTGAGATCACCTAAAAGGAATTTGGCATAGCTGGAACACTTAAAATGTTGCTTTCATTCCTTTATTAGTTGCTTCATTCATTTGTATGGCTAAAAACCTAGCTAAACATGCGGGCAACTTTACTTCTGCTGTTGGGGTTATGAGAAATTGCATGTCATTTATCCAAAAGTTGATACAATAGAAGCATTTCCCTAACATTTGCTCCTCTCCTACTGAGATTTCATCTCATCCCCTTATCAATAAAGTGTTTTGGAGACCCCCTAGTCACTCTATTATCCAAATTAATACAGATGGGAGTTTTTCTGATCATGGTGTTGGGGTGGGGGAGGATCTTCATTAACCACTTTCGAGTCTTCTTTTCTTCCATGCACCTGTTATTGCTGTTGATGTACTAGAAATTGAACTTATTGTATTGCACCCTAATGATTGCAGTAAAAACCAATTGGACCCATCTGTGGAATGAGGTGGATTCCACTATCCTAATTAATCTGTTTGAGCAAGAGGAACTATCATCCTGGCAACATTCTTATTGGATACAAAAAATCAAATATATTACATCTCATACAACCACACAATTCTCCATCAATTAAAGAGAAGGGAACAAACCTGCAAATTGGATTGCTAGACATGGGCTTAACTTCAACTTCATTTCTATCTTCTCCACCCAACCCCCCCCCCCCCCCCCCCCCCCCCCCTCTTAGTTTTTTGCATGCTAGGGACCTTATCAATGTCCCTCATTTTAGAATTGTAAACTGACTTTTATCCTTTTTTTAGGATCCCCTAGGTTTTTTTTTTTGTTTTTTTTGTGTTTTTTTAGAGGGACCCTTTACTTACTTTGTCTCATCTTGTAACTTTTCATATCATCAACATGTAGGGAGCCATAAGTAGCTCTTTCTTCACACACACACACACACACACACACACACATATATATATATATATATATATATATATATTAGATATAGATATAGCGAAGATGTTGGTGGCGGCTAGGTTTTGCTCTGAGATCCATGGCAATTTCGACTACCTCCTTTGCTGGTGAAATCTTTCCTTCACACATCTTTGCTTCACTACTTGCTTTTCGCTATGCCTCCAATTCTTTGTTCGTTTGTTGATGTTGTATTGGATGGGGGGGTGTTTTGGTCACTCCTTCCACAGAGTTGTTTCTGCTAGGTTTTCGCGACACTTACAATGTTAGAGGGGGTTACACTTTCTTTAAGAATTTGGGAAAAAATGGTAAACTTATGCTATTTGTCTCTGAGGGTGAAACTTCTATTCTGACCTCATCATGTCGTTTGGCACTAGTTGGTAAATTTACTTATGACATTCCTAAAGTTGACCTAATTATGAGAGAATTTGAAATGTTAAAGTTGAAAGGCCGATATCTAGAGTACCCCTAAGAGAGCAGTGACTTATCAAGCATTATGGACAGGTAGTCCATTGCAAGGACAAAAATTATGGGGGAAGGTCAACTTGTTTCAGCGCCCTGGAAGCAGAAAAAGAGCCCCAGGCATACCCATTATTGATAATGTAGTGCCTATTATTCTACAACCATCTGTGTATGAGGGTGGAAAAATCAGGCAGAAATCCTCTAACAGTAAAAATGTTCAGAATGAAATTCCAATCAATAGTTTCATAGGCTTTTTTTATGTACAGTTTGTAAATCAGATTCCCACCCCTACAATGCTTGTCTAGGTCAAGGAGTAGCTCCTGAACAAGCAAAACATTATCAGTTATAGATCTCCTCTTTAAGAAAGCTGTTTGATTGGGACTGATCAGCTTGTTTAAGTGAGGTTGAAGCCTGCTCACTCTAATCTTGCTAATAGTTTTGCTGATAATAGATGTGAGACAGATGTGCCTGTAGTAATCCCAATTCTTCTACGTTTAAGCTTTAGGTACTAACACAAAATTTGAGTCATTGAAGAAACTGCGAAGATTGTTGCCTTGAAAGAAGCTCATAATAGCTTCAATTACATCCTTTTTAATGATGTGTCAGGATTTCTTGTAGAAGTCTGCAGTGAAGCCATCAGGGTTTGCGTCTTGGAACTGTCTATAGAATTTAATGCCATCCAAACTTCTATTTTAGTGGGGGGGTCAGTAAGATTAAGATGCGTGGTGAAATAAAGTTCTTTTATGAAGTAAGTGCCATCTACTGGGGTGCTAGGATCAGGTAGAGAGTTCAACAGTTGGTTGTAGTAGTTAACAACATCATTAGCAATAGTTTCATAATCATGAAGCAAAATCCCTTCATTAGTATGTATGGAATGTATAGTGTTGCATTATTTTTTGTATCTGATCTAAGCATGGTAGAATTTAGTGTTTCTGATACTATCTATAAAGATATTTATAGGGGCCTTTTGTTTGAGAAGTTGTTCATGATTATCAATGGCAGTAAGGAGATTGTTCTGGGTAGATAGCAAAGCTTTTTTCTCTGCAGTCCCATTCTAAACATCCGCTTCAATAGACTCCACTTCTTTTTCAGCAAAGGTCACAGCAGAATAAACATTGTCAAAGCTACCCCAACCCCACTTCCTCAGGGCTTCACCTACTTTGATGTGCAGAAGACTGAGCTTGACAAGAGGGTTAGGGTGGTTAACACTTGAACAATTGAGGGCAATAATGTTGGTAAAAGAAGGATGGGATGACCGAATGTTCAAAAATTTAAAAGGGGTAGGCTGAGCATGATTTTGGGTAGAGGTGATGGACAGAAGTAAAGGCCTGTGGTCTGAACCTGCAAGGGTTAAATGAGTGACAAAAGTGAGGAGATATTGCTGAAACCACATATCATTAACCAAGAATCTGTCAATTCTTTCCCAAATATTTCCCCTCTTCCATGTAAAATGAGGGCCTTGAAATCCCATATCAAAAAAGCTAGCCTTCTGTATGTTGTCAGAAAAAGTAGTCATTTTGGGGATTCTAGGGACCCTACCCCCAGACTTCTCAGCAGCAGAGGTGATACAATTAATGTCTCCCTCAAACAGCCAAGGGGAGTTTATATGCTAACTGATCTTCTGAAGACAAGCCCAAAGTGCTTTTCTGTCCTCTTTGTGACAACTTACATATATAAAAGTTACCTACTTTAATTGTCCTTTGATATGAAGACAGAGGTGAATAAATTGAGGATGATCCACCTGAAGCTGCCACTTAACCTCCTTTCTACAGAGAAACCAAATCTTGTTATTAGTATTAGCTTAATAAGAAAAACCAATAAATTTGCTGATGAATCTCTGAGGGTTTCTATGAACAATAGGTTCAAGGATAACAATACATCAGAGTTTATGTTTTTTATTAAGATGTATATGTATTTTTATGGATTGAGGATGGGCAATGCCCCAGTGTTCCAATATAGCAAACTAATCATTACGGGGATTATGATGGAGTGAGGGCTGAGATCTGGATCTTGTTCTTCCTTTAGAAGGAGGAGGAGATCGACCAACGTTCTCCTTGCCTCCAGTAGCCATATTGGTAGTGTCACTTTGTAGTTTCTACACTTCAGTAACCTGTTTCTTTTTCTTCTTAGATGTTTGTATTTGCCAATCCTCCTGCAATAAGTGTTTCAATTAAGTAATTCTTCCTTCTTTAGATACCTTCAGCTCTTTGGTGTCACTCAAAGGACCAGTCCTTTTTTTCTCCTTACTACCAATAGGTGAGCTTGGAGAAGTAAAAGGAGTAATAACAGTTACATTGTTCAGTTCTTTCCTTATACCTTTGGGTGAGGCAGAAGAGGGGATATTGGAATCATAAGGACTAGTAGAGATTTGAGAGGTGTCCAAAAGGGCACCTCCAGCTTCCTCATGATGGGGCACCCTAGCCAATCGGGCCAGAGTTGGTAGAGTTGGCTCTTTTTATGTAACTTTCTCCCTAAGGGGAGGGGTTCTTTTATGGCGGAGGGTGCAGCCTAAAGCACCTATCCCTAGTATGCCCAAACATTTTGCAATGTTGACAGTAATAGGGTCTTTGCTCAAGAATAACTTCCTACCAAAAACCTTCATTTTCAAACCCAATCTAGATTCTTTTTAATTATGGAAGTGTGATGTCCCTTTAAATGAGGATTTTAGCCAAAGCAGGTTTGACCTTGTTACATGTGAGGGCATCAACCTTTATGGGCCTGACAAGAGCACAACCAATATTAAATACAACATTTAAGTTGAATTATGGGAGAGGGAGACCAGGTAGTTTGAACGAGAGAGGAACCACAGGTGGCTCCTTGCTGCGATCAAAGTCAGGTGTCCATTTTAGAATTTTCATGGTTGTTCCTGCAATTAGTAGAGATTTCTTGGCAATGAGTCTTGTATAATCCTCTTCTATTAATAGTTGCATGAGTAAGTGCCTGACATCAAGCAAGCCAATTTTGCAGGCCCCTATAAACTTCAAAGGATCAAAGAAGTTCCTTACAAGTTCCATGTTTGGATGCCCCAATTGAAACTTGCCGACAATTGTGAACTTAACTTTTTCATTCAGTGAGATTATCTCTTGTTGTGAGAAGAAAATAGTAAGTTCTTCTTATTTTTTGCCTAAGGGGTGAATACCAGGGCAATCCCCTTTTCCAGCAACAGTATCATGAAAAGTTAGGGGGAAAACCAACATATCTGGGTTCTGAAAAATATCAGTAGAATGACCAACTACCCCTGCATAAGTGGCGTTAATCCACTGAGCATTAGTTTCAATGTCTATAGGTGAAGCCATAGGAGTAGAAATAAAAGGTCAAGCTTGTTCCATCTTCAAATAAACCAAAGGCAGCAACCACAACATCAAAAAATTGAAGAACCAAAAAACTCCTTAGAAGAAAAAATGGGAAACACAGCCACAGGAACAACATGGATGAGCTCAGCCAGGAAGCAAACCGTAAAAAACTAATGGAACAATACTTACAAATTCAAACAGCTCTGAACCCGAGAAACCCAAAAACACAACAACCAGAGAGCCCAAAGAAAAAGAAACTCCAAGCAAGCAGTGAAGAAACAGAAAATCACTCCACCACCTCCAACTTACCAGCCAGCAAGGAAAGGTCACCATGCAGGAAACCCTAGCAGAGCAACCAGCGCCGCCATCACATTGATGAATCTTATCTTTCACTGTGTATATTGTTTGTAAAGAGATAAATATATATATATATATATATATATATATATATAAGTGTATTGAGATCCATAGATGAGTTTGTTGAGATCACTTTTGTGAGGATCTATCCTAAATCGACATATACGATCAGGACATATCCTAAACCACCAAAAATAATTCAAGGTCCCACAGATTCTTCTACAAGCCCTAAGAAAATTATGATCCTTGAACCCATCTAACTAGCTGTGAATCCTTAAAATTCTTATTACGGAAGGTGTCTTCTAACCTTGAATCCTTGAGCCCATCGGGGGTCCCTAAAACCCTAAACATTGGACCAAAATCTAATGTATCTTCTTTTGACCTAAAGATTAAGTGACATCTAAGACAAGCTGGATCAGTAATGATAAGACCTAATTTTAACCATTATAAACCACATTGACCATTTGGTCAACTTTGGACCCAATAGTCAGCCCAAAGACCATTTGGTCAACCCTTAATTATCAACACTTGACCTAATGGTCACCCCATTAATCATCTAGTCAACCCTTAACCCAATGGTCATAATTTTGACATTTGGTCAACCCTTGACCCAATGGTCACCACATTGACCATTTGTTCAACCATTGACCAAATGGTCAACTCATTGACCATTTGGCCAACCCTTCACCAGATGGTCACCCCATTTACCATTTAATCAATTCTAGACCCAATGGTCACCCCATTGGCCATTTGATCAAACCATGGCCTAGTGATCACCCCATTGACCATTTAGTCAACCCTAGACAACTATGGTCAAACCTACACCATCATGAACATTTCATGGCCTTATGGTCAAAAAACTCCTTATCTGAATTATTTATGTATTTGATTAATTAAAAGGATGAAATTAAAACCTCTTAAGCCTAGGCTCGGATCTTGAAAATATGACCTAATCCCATCCATCAAAGCCCAAGCCCATGGAAACCCAAAGTTAAGGCCCATCTCCAATAGGTTCACTCAAGAGCCAAAGTAAACTCTAAGGAGCCACCACCTTCGATGAATGGTGTTTGGGTGGGGGGAGGGTATATGACACCTTACTTAAATCCCACTTCACACCCATTGAACTTAGATGGATTCGCTGAGCCAGCTCATTGCCATGGTGTGCATTCACCTCAATACTATTCCAATAGAAGAGAAACCCTATTCTAAGCCACATTATTCTCCATACTTGAGCTCATGGTAAGCCCATAATAGAAATGAGAGAATTCTTATCCATAACAGAAATTCAGTCACTTAAGTTATTATGAACCTTTCTAAGCTGCCTCCTAGCTTCTCCAATTAAAATAAAGCCTAGTCATGGCCTCAAATGGCTATTTAAATTCCATATCTGACTGCTCCCAAGAAGAAGAGAAGAAATGAAAGAGCCCCAAAACCCTGGTGCACTCAACAGAAAAAACCTTTCTCATACATAGCGCAATCAAATCCCCATAAGCCAATCCTTGAAATTTATCAAAGAGTCCCAATTTCAAACCTAAAAACTAGAACCAATTTTTTGGTTGAAAAAAACTCTTCTAAAACTCCAACATAAGTTATCTAAAAGCTTTCCTAACTTTCGATAGAAGAATCCAATCAAAATTGGCCTCCCCACAAGCTCTAAACTATTTCTTGGTGAAATCGAGCCACCATTTCACCAAGATCATACTTTGACACCTAATTTAACTTTAAATTGGACTAAGGAAGAGCTTTGCAAGGATCAGGTAATTGTTCCTGTCAATATCAATTGAGGCTCCACCTCTAGAGGCCAAGTATCTTCCTTAAACCCTAAAAATGTTCTTAGTTTGAAACATTGTGAAGAAAACCATCACAACTTAGGTACATAACCATATGGAAACCTCACCTTGATAAAGCTTTTGAAATAAATACCATTATACTCTATAGAGAATCAAGGGAGAAATAAATGTTTGATCATAAATGGCTCTTGGGTTAACGCCTCATGCGGACGATGACCCGATGCTTCCATTTACGTGTATCAGAAATGGAAAACCATGATTTCGCTGAATCACCCATTTGTTCATATGAAGGAGATTAAATCACAGACCACCTCATCATCTACATGTAAAGTCTCTCTAATCCAAAACTATCGTATGGAGGATCAAGGAGTTCTAGGATTGAACTAGCGTCTGACGGGGTGAATAAGATAACGAAAGTTTTCTAATTAGTAAATTTTATAAATTCCTAAATTCTTTAAAAATCATAAATTTTCAAAGGAAAATCATATTCATAAAAGAAAAATGCCTTTGAACTCAGTAGAGAAAGGAGAATACAAAATTGAGAACTAATGAATTATATTTCATTATCAATGAAATATACTGTGAAGAGTAATTTAGTTCTCAAACATTAATCATAAATGAAAAAATTACAAAACTTGTACAGATTGATCTTTTTATCCTTGGGAAAATTCCCTGATTTTTCTAAGGTAAACAAAAACCCGAAAATGAATTTTACCAATTTTTACTATGTTTTGTAATTATTTTTTAAAATAATTATAAGAAATTAGAAAAATTAAAATTAAAGTTGACATTAGTTAGAAAACCCGTGAAGATTAATCTAGTTACTAAAACCAATTTTCATATTTTCTTAAAGGTTTAAAATGATTATTTAGACCTTTAGGGTTTAATTTGAAAATTTAAAATTTATAATTGAACCTAATATGTTTATTTAAACTTCATGGCCTAGATTAACCTAATTTGAACATGAAATTAGGTTAGACTTTATGTCTAGTTAACTATAATTAATCTAACCCCAAAAATGAATCAAGATCATACCAAACCTCGATTAAGTATAAGCCAGCATTAGACCATATCAAACCATTTTGCCTTACCTACATTAGGCTTAAGCACTTCCTAAGCCCTAACTAGGTCTAAACTCCTTTAAACCTGATTATACTTGTTAAGCCTTACTTACATTAGGCTTAACTTACCCTTAAATCTTAATTAGGACTAACCCTAATTAGACTTAATTAAACTTTTTAAGTCTTACTTACACTAAGCTTAACTAAACTTAAACTTTAATTAGGTCTTACCCTTATTAGACCTAATTAAACTTGTTAAGCTTTACTTACATTAGGCTTAATTAACATTTAAAACTTAACTAGGTCTATTCATAATTAGACCTAAATTAACTTATTAAGACTTACATATATTAGGCTTAATTAACCTTTAAACCTTAATTAGTTTTAAGCCTAATTAAACCTAGTTAAATTATTTATGCTTTAATTACATTTGGCTTAACTAACCATTAACCTTAATTAGGCCTAACCCCATTAGACCTAATTAATATTGTTAAGCCTTGCTTATATTAGGCTTAACTAACCTTTAATCCTTAATTAATTGTTACCCTAATTAGACTCAGTCAACTTGTTAAGCTATACTTACATTAGGCTTAACTAAACTTTAAACCATCTAAACCTAATTCGACCTAATTAAACATGCTAAGCCTTACTTACTGACATGCCTAAAACATGTTGTTTTTATTTATGTATGTAATTTCATATCTTATTGATATTGTGCTTTAATGAAGGTATTTTTGATGTTTTTAGTTGTTCGTATGCTAAATGAAGTAAATGGAGAAAATGGAAGAAAATTAATGGAAATGAATAAAAATGAAGTAAATTGGAGTGAAATTATGCAAAAAGACCAATGTTGATCTGTCACCTAGGTGCCAGACAACAGAGAGTCCAGCGCCTAGGCGACAGTGACAGTTATCTAAAAGATCTATTGAATTTGGACGAATTCTTGAGAGGTGCTTACAGATACTTCTTGGGGTTTTGAGAGCACTATTTAAAGAGACTTTTGAAGATTCAAAAGGGAGACTTTTGGGAGGAAGAAAATTGAGTCTTTTTAAAGAAGTTGATTATTCCTAAAGAAAAGAAAGTCTTGAAGGCTTGCTTTGCTTTGGAAGAGAAGAGGAGAAGTGAGAGATACCTTCTTCACTACAAATTCCAAAAAAATTTTGAGTGAATTGTAAGGAGAGTGAGTGAATCAAAGGAACTTGAGGAAAGAGTTTAAGATATGTTATGTACTTTAAATATTTTAATTTGTCTTGTCTTTTAAAATTTAATTTATTTATAAATCCATGTGTTGTTATTTCTTCTCCATTAGATTTGATTAGTTATCTTTGTCTTTCACCCTATAATGAAGAATAATTATGTGTTGGAATGTAGTTTAGTAGTTCATTTAAAATTTCATAAAACTTGATGATTCAAACTCTAAGTTTAATACTATCAATCTAGCTAATTGATTTATTAAAATTTGTTGTAAAATGTAGTGACCAAAAATGGGCTATGTTTTAACATAGTAATAATCACATTTGCACTCATGAATGAGAATGTATTCCTTGAGGTTAAGTGCAAATAAATAGAGAAATAAGTTTTTATGGGCGTAGAATTGGATATTTTAGGGTGACAGACTAAAATCCCCAATTTGGTCTAGATGTTTGTAGACTAAAGCAAGATGTTAACCCTCACATGAGTGGAAGTGAGAATTTTAGAGTGAGAGCTAGTATCTTCCCAGCCTAACTACGGGTTAAGGAACCAAACTCTGGATTAGCCATTGTCTTTTATGCGCTTGATAGAAGGTAAAAAATATTATTGCTCCTATTTATCACAATACCATAGTTATATTTTAAAAAATATTTTACTACACTAATTATAAACTCATTACAAAGGGAAGAATGTTTTATACAGATTTGAACTCTTCATTCATTATTATTTTAGAGTTGTGGTAAATTTGCATTTGAATTCCTTATTAGATTGTTCTGCATTTAGATTTTGCATTTGCTTAGCATATTTAGTATTCATTTAAATCTATTGAATTAGAAATTGGACAAGAACTTGCAATAATTCACTATATAATTTTTCTACAATTTAAAAGTGGATTTTATTAAAGTGAATTTTATCAGAATTTGGCATATCCCCATAGGATCAATATTGGGGTTTTTTAAAAAAAATCCTTTTACTTTAAGGTTAGAATAGTGGATCATTAATTTTATTAGTTAATGTGTTTTGTTTGTTTAATTATTTATCTTTAAAAAGTGTATGTGTAGTCTAGGATCTGAAGGTTTAGCACTTTATGATTTTGAGTTAGAGACAACTATTAAATAACTTTGAAAACAAAAGCAAAACATAATTTGCAAGAAATGACATATAATATACATAATATTTTAAAAAATAAAATTAATGATAATGTACCAAAACCATTAAAAGATTATTCTAACCTTATGGTAGATGAATTCATGAAAGTTTACAAACTTTTGTCATATAAGCTAATACATTTGAATTAGAACCTATTATCATCAGATGGTATATAATAACCAATTTGGGGGAACTCCATCTAAAAATAATAACTTACACATTGCAAGTTTCTTACAACTTTATTCCACATTTCAGTATAATGATGTTGTTAGACATAGGATTTTCCTTTTTCCTTTAGGGAGAAGGCTAAACTATGATTAAACTCATTAGGATCTAGATCTATTAGAAACTTGAGTGACCTAGCACATAAATTGTTAGTTATGTATTTTCCACCATTAAAGACTGCTAAGCTTAAAAATGATATTACATTTTTTTATATATTTAAAGCGGAATCAATATACAAGGCTTGAGAGCACTTTAGAAAACTTATTAGGAAGTTTCCATACCATTCTTCGCCTGGTTGGTTAATAATTCAAACATTTTATAATTGATTAGTAGGACCTCTTAGATATTTATTTGATGTTGATAATAGTGGATCATTAATGTCAAAACCTTCTAATGAAGCATATTCTTTAAATGAAAAAAATGGACACAAATAATTTCAATGGTCTATTGAATGGGTATATACTAAAAGAATCACCAGTGTTCATGATTCTAACACAATTGCTTTGTTAACATCTTAAGTAGCTGTAACAACAAGAAAGTTAGATCAATTGAGAAAGAATTTATCTCAAACACCTCATCTGATTAAGGAAAATTCATATGGACAAATGATTGATTCCAACAACCCTACATTTGAGACTTTAAATAAAATCAACAATAAACCTAATAACCCTTATTCTAACTATTATAACCCAGGTTGGAAAAACCAGCCAACAATAACTGGAATAACAATTTCGGTGTTGCTAACCAGAAATGAGGAAACAATCAAGCGAAACCATTATGAAACTGGAACAACCAAAGTAGTAATAATGATAAACTAACTTATCCTCTTGGATTTAATAGTAATCAACAAATTAAAAAGAAGAAATTTTGTATAGATTAACTAGTGTTATATATGGGTAATCAATTACTAAGTTGAAGAGCAACAATTAGAAATATGGGAGATCAACTGGAAAAATTGCTAAAGACTTTAGCAACAGGCGTTAGGGAAGCCTTTCTAAGAATACTGAAGTTATGCCTAAAAAACAAAATAAAAAACAAGTTGAATCTGTCCAATTTAAAAGTGGAAGAAAATGAGAAACGAGAGTTCAAAAAGAGATTGAAGTTGAGAAAGAGACAAAAGAAAATGAAAGTCTGATGAATATATTTATCAAGGCCTAAAAAAAACTATTTCTATAATGATAATCAATTTAAAATAAACATTTCCTCCATTACCTAATATACTTTGAAAACAGAAATTGGATAATGAATTCTCAAAGTTTCTGGAAATATTTAAGAAGTTAACTATTAATATTTGATTTGCTGAACCTCTAGAACAGATGTCGAGGTATGTAAAGTTTATGAAGGATATTCTTATTAAGAAGAGGAAGTTTATAGATAATAAGATTGTTGCCATATGTGAAGAGTTTAGCGCAATTATTCAGAAGAAACTTCCATAGAAACTAGAAGATCCAAGTACCTTTACTTTTCCAAGTGTAATAGGAGATAGATTTTATGGGAAAGCTCTATGTAATATCGGGGCTAATAATAACCTTACGTCTCTATCTATTTTTTCATGGTTAGGCTTAGGAGAGATTTCCCCCACTTGTGTAAGTCTTCAGTTAGCTAGTCAATCAATTACTTAACAAAAGGGGATTAATGAAGATGGATTAGTAAAAGTGGATAAATTTATGTTTCCCATTGATTTCATTGTATTAGATATGGAGGAAGATAAAACAATCCCACCCATTTTAGGTAGACCTTTTCTTGCTACTAGAAGAGCTATGATAAATGTACAGAAAGGTGAGTAAACCAAGAGATTCAATGATCAGGAAGTAATATTTAATATATTAAAATAAATGAAATATCCAGGAAAAGGAAGAGAGGATGAATGTTTAGAATGGAACTTATCAATCAACTGAGTAGTAGCCAATTCAAGGAACATCTTCAAGATGAGTTTGAACAACAAGAAAATTAGTTTGAAGAAGATATTGATCTGAAAGATGAAAAGATTAATGAGGATACAAATATGTTTAAGAAAAGTTCGAGTTGTTGGACACGAGTGAAAAAAAAAATCTTTTCATCCTTCAATAAAACAATCGCCTAAGCTAGAGATGAAGGTTCTAAATATGCATTTAAAGTATGCTTTTCTAAGGAACATATCTATGTTACATGTTATAATATCGTAAGACCTGACTAAAGAAGAAGAACATAAACTTATAAAAATTTTAAGGAATTATAAGAAATTTTTGGATGGAATATAGTTGTTTTCAAAGGAATCAGTCCGACAATTTGTATGCATTGAATTTATATGCAATCCTTAAATATTGTATTCAGTCGGGAAGAACTATTGATGTGGGAGCACTTTTTTATAGATCAATCATTGGAGTTGCACTCAATGGATATATGACATGGATTGGACATCTTGCAGTTATTTTCTAACTTTAAAGTCAAGCACAGGTCCCTTATGAAAGTTGGGAAAAGATACATCCTCCCTGTAAGCCGTTGAACCAGTCTATCTTGTGGTATGACAACATCAATCTTTATGTGGCACATGGAGGAAGTTCTTATTGGGTCATTCTTCCCGCCCTTTTACATCATCAATGTCTCAATGTGCTGATAGTTTGTATAGTATCTTAGAAGTAGTGGGGAAAATAAAAAAGGAAATATCAATGATTCATAAAAAGATCGGTAAAATCACTAATCAATTCGATCATCTGAATTGGCAAATGAAACAACAGTCGGATCATACTATAGTAGTCCATGATGAATAGGTTCAAATGTATAAGAAGAATTGTTGGATCAATGAGGATTCTGATGACTTCTTGATCCATTCCTTTTACAAGCTTTATGTATTTCAAACGCTACGAGATATTAGATAAGTGGATAGTGAGTTTAAAGACAATATGTAATGGTTGTTGTATATTAGTATTTGTATTGGGATTGGTTTTATATTTAAATATAAGTGATTGTTTGTGTTTTATGAAAACTAGGAATTTCAACTTGTTTAATTATTTTGAAGTTGGCTTGCTATGGTTCATAAAGACTTGGTCTGGTGTGCTCGTTGTGAAAATTGATAAAATAACAAAGAAAAATAAAACTATGGGCACCGGTGCCTTTGCGCCAGAAACCTAAGAGCTTGGAGCTTATGTGCCAAAATTGGCACCTAAAGAATAGAAAATCTTGGTTAAGAACCCCATTTTTACCCAAACCATCACCTTCTTCATCCTAGATTTAACAAAAAATAGTGTGGAGGTTTCTTATGGCTTCCTAAATCTTGATTTTTTTGGTGATTTCATGACTTTAAAACTTTCAACTTGATCTCTTCAAGGTAAGAGCTTCACTTTTAAGCAAAAAAAAAAATTATTTTCACCACGGATTCTTCTCACATTGCCCAAATTTTATTTTTTTTCGGAAGAAATGAGATATGAGTGCATGGTAAAAAGTTTCTTACCTTAAAGAAATTGTTTTTGAGAGTTTAAGAAAAATTATTTGAAATTTATGTGGAATTTTTTGGAATTTTTTTTATAGAATATGGTTGCTAGAACTAAGAAGGGAAAAGGAAAACATGAGTTTGATTCGGCGAAATTTTCCAATATGAAGGCTGGATTTACATACAATGATCCTTGGAAGTATAATGTTGATTTACAAGAGGGCTTTTCTCAATCCAGAGGGAGAGGTTTAAAGCTTAATTATAGCCCAACGCTGAGAAAGTATCTATAATTATGCGACAATAGCAATAATTTCTATTGTCTGAGAATTTTACTCTAATTTCCCTGAAGCTTCTGATGATGAAGTTTATGTCCAAGGAAGAAGAGTGGAAGTTGCTCTTAAGTGCTTCAATGCTCTATTCCAATTACCAAATGTTATGATCTATGAGTATTCTTCATTTGAGTCTATTAAATCATAATTGGATGATGTAATAGCATTTTTGACTGATGGGAGAGGAGTTTGGAAAATTAAGAAAAATCATAAGGAAAACTTCTCTACCTAAATGTTAAATGTACCCTCTAAGGCACAATTTTTTTTTTTTGCGCGACCTCTTCCCACTAATCATCTTATTGAGATGACCAAGGAAAGAAAAACTTTGAATTTCTGCATTCAACATATGAAGAATATAAAAATTGGATCTATAATTTATCAGAATATTCCTTTTATATGTGAATCTACTGAAGCAGTAGGTTTTTCTACTTTGATTGTTACATTAGGTAAGCAATCATGAGTAAGACATGAGAATTTGGAAGAATAGGTGCAACTTCTCAAACCAATTAGCAGAACCAACATTCAAGTATATGAGTTGCATGTTGAATGAGGTCTACGGGATGAGGTTCATATTTTTCTTCAACCTCTACCTCCAGACCACCTATTTATCGTACTGCTTCTCAATCTTCTACCACTCTATAAGATCTTTATAGTGGTTATTAGGCTTTGACACATGACATAGCATATCTCTAAGGCAAAGTGATCGATATTGATTATAAGATTGATCATGCCCAATGATACTTGAAACTCAAACATAAATATGATACAAGTTTCAAAAAATCCCTTGTGACTTTTCTTCAAGGAGATCATAATGTTCAGTTTCCACCTAGTCAATTTCTGGACTATCTCCCAAATGAAAGAAAATTCATTTTTAAACTTTTAAAATTTATTTTTAACTTAGAAAAATTAGAAAATATATTTTAATGAGTCCCTAATGATCACAGAACAATTTGGCACATTTTGAAATATTTTTATATTTTTATAATTTGTAATTGTTTTAATTATTTTAAATCCAAAATATGGCTAAAAAATCAAGTATTTTACCAAAAATAATTTTTATTTTTCCTAAGTGTTTCTGATCACAAAGAACTTAGAAAAGCACTTCTGATAATTTTCCCAATTTTATTTAATTTATTATGATTATTTTTTGTACAAAAATATAAGGTTTCTTAGAAAATCAACTTTATTGTTTAAACTAAGTCAAATAATTTTGAAGTTTTTACAGTGGGTAGATATTATTTTTATGAAGAATGTGGGACTATTTTTTTCAATCTATAATATATGTTTAATTTACCAACATGCATGGAAGATATTTACATTTAATTAAGTATAGAAATATACAAAATAATTCAAGCATCACAGTACTTCTCCTAGATTCTCTCACCACAAGAAGCCTACTAAAATTATTCCCATAATTTTTCAAGTGATATTTTGATTTATATGATTAAAATTAGCCAAAATGGTTACCCTAGCTTGAAAATTAGGGTTAGAAGTATAGAGATGATCTATGACTTTGAAAAAATCAGAGAACATCCCTTCTGCAATTAGGAATAAACCATATAAATCTCAAGCCATGTTAAGCACTCCTTAATCATGGAGAGTTAAAATACCTTAGAGGCTATTTAATTAACTAGAAATCATTTCTTTGTCAAATAATTTTTATTTTTAGTCTACATTATTCTCCTCTGTTCACTGAGCAAGAGAGTATTTTTATTTTATTTGTATGGAGTATTTTTAAGAGTATTTTTATTTTATTTGTATGATTTTTCTATGAAAAGTTATGAATTTTTAAAGATTTATCATTTTTTAATTAAGATGAAGCCTTAATTTTCTATTTATCACAATCACACGCCACGTCATCCTCGTCCTCTTTGAAGAGCCATGCGTTGTCTCTTAGTTTGGCACCACCATCTGACTCGGCAGCCACGCGTCCTATTCTTCACCCATGAAGACTCTGTCCGGCTCGATCTTGCCCGTCCATCCAATACACGATCGATTAGACAACTCTCCGTCATCGTCCTTGATAGAAAAAACCCGTGAACCATCCAACTTTAAACCCTAAGATGTCAGCTTAGACTCAACCAAATGACTTCGAGTTTGTTCCTAGACCTTCATCTACTCAAGACGAGTACATCTATACGATTACATTGCTTTAATTTGCATGTTTTCTTCATAAGAGAATAAATCGAGCCCAAAATTAGGGTTAGTGAGCTATACCTTTGCCCAAGAGGTGAGGCCTCGATTGGATACTTTTGGAAGCTCCAGTGGAGTCTGGCAACCTCATGGATGTGTTTATTTCATCTCGTGAAGGTTCCAAGTTTGATTAAAGGCTGGAGCAGCCTTGGTCTAGGGATAAATTAGAGGGCTCAACAGAGGTGGACTTTGATGGGGATCTTCCTCTCTTGCTCTGATGAAGCTCAGGAGCAAATCAATTTGGGGATTGGTGGAGTTCTTAGGAAGGCCAAATTTTGCCCTGTTTTAGACCTCAAAAGATGAGCTCAAGTGATGGGGAAGTTGGCCAAAGGACGGTTGCAATAGGTTTAGGGAGTCTTGGAGGAGCTCTGGAAATAGTTTTAATAGAGTTCTCTAAAGAAAAATTTTTGATCCCCTTTGAAGCCATGGAGGAGGGGTTTAAGTAAAAAAGCCTAAGGTGGTTGTCCTGGCCTTCAATTGGGTGCAATGTGGAGCTTAGGTGGAGGGCCTTAAGCTGCTAAACACTAATTAGAACTAGACACATTAGATGGGTGATATTGGGTTTGAATTTAGGCATAATGGCTCTCAAATTTGGCTCTTTCGGCGACTAGGTCGGTGACTAGGGTGGCTAGCCATGGCAGGGGAGGTTCTTAGGTAGCTCAAGAACCTCAGAGGAATCTATCACAGCAATTAATTTGGGCTGGTGATAGGTTTTAGCAAAGATATCCTTAGCTTAGGCAATTTAGGAAACAAATTCCATGATTTAGGGGACCTTTGGTCCATGGATAATCTAGTGTGGGTTAATTTTGGTTTCTCCTTGTCCAAAGGGGGAGCTTAGTGGCCGTGGAGTCAGCAATTTGGTGACCTTAGGATGGTTAAGTTAAATTTGGTACATGGGTCCATTTTGGATCCAAATGGCCAAAGGTTGGGTTTGGGTTAGCCTAGCCATGACTTGAGCCTAATTGATTGATAAAATTTTGTAGATGATTGTTATGAAGATTTTTAGTGAAGGATTTAAGTGATTTTGAGTTCAATTGGAAGCTCAATTTGAAGGATTTTGGGTTTTGGCCAATTTGGGCAAGTTGGGCTAGACTTAGGGCTAGATTGGGCTAAGGTTGGGCTAAGTCCAAAATGATGATTGAGAATGACCTATGGGAGTGTAATGAAGAGTTTTCAACATCAATTGGGTGCCAATTTTGGGGTTATGGCAATCAATTATCTGGAATTTGGAGGTATGGCCAATTTGGGAAAAATTTAAGGATATTTTTAATTAGGTCAAAATTAAATGAAATTGAGGCTTCACTAAGACAAATTTAAGGTCAAATTTGGTGTGTAGGACTCTTATGAATAGTTTAGGATTCAAATTAGGGCAAATTGATTAGGTTATGGGGTTCAATTTGGAGGGATTAAGTCGTGGGGCTAAAATTGGCGGTTTTGATTTAGATCAAAATTGAGCTCAAATCATGGGCCAATTAGGCTTATATTTGGTTTAGATTGGTCATCTGAAAGGTTAATTTGAGTTTAGAATTGAAATTGAGGGGAATTGGGCTCAAATTGATGGATATTTGAAGTGAATTTGAGGAAATTGAGCCTTTAAAGGCAATTTGGGAGTTTTGGTCAAAATTGTCATATTGGCCAAATTGCGTTAAATTGATGGGTCCAAATTTGTTTTGGAGATATTTAAAGTGATTTTGGAGGTTTGGGAAAGTTTGGGGTTTCGAGGGTATTTTTGTAATTTTGGCAAATTTGTGGGTATTTTGGTAATTTTGGAATTCTTGGGTGGTTTTGGGCAATTTGGGTATTTTGAAATGTTTTGAAATGATTGTTGAACAAGTTTGGGTATTTTGTGTGAAAAATTTAGAGTTTCAAGGGCATTTAAGTAATTTGAGTAGATTTGGGGGCAGAAGGCCAAGTTGGAAATTTTGGTAGAATTGGGGTACTAACCACCCTATATAAGCTGTGGATCAATGAAATCCTCATTTGAGTCCTCTGTGTACTTATCCTAGCTAAACCCTACCCTATGGATAATGGGTTTAGGGGATCATCTTCATGAGTCTCCCAAAAGATCAACGAATCAAAGTCAATAATTTTAGGTTTAGGGTTGTGACTGGATATAGGTGATAGTGAGTGCAGGTGAGTGAACTAGCTCCAGAAGAACACCCAAGGTCAATCCTATAGTCAAGCAGTCTTATGGGAACTCTCCCTAAGCTCCCCTAAAGAGGAATTTAACTTTTCTATTGGTGAGGGTTCGTTTTCTAGTTTACTAGGAATAGTCAACAGAAATTCCTTTGGCTAGACACTGGGTAATTAAAGTGAGAAAAGTAAACCTCAACCAAAAGTGAGACCAACAGCTATCCATGATTGATTACGTTTCCTTTTCTAAACCTCATTAAGTAAGTTTAAATTAGGTCTATTTCACTATTAAGCCCTTTATGGATAAATTTGTAATAATCAAAATTGAATAATTAGGTATATTTAATTCTCATTGAATGACTGCATTAATCACTAATTAGGGACTTCAAATGAGTAAGTTATTCTTTCTATATCAACCCCACTACATTAGGATCATCCAATTAAGTTAACCTCCAAGTTATAAAAATTTAGAAAAATTACAATTTTACTTTTGTTGTAAAATGGTGGTGAGTTGGTTTCTACCTCTTTAATCCTTATGTTTCAAACATTAATATAAGTTTATTATGATCAATATTACCCATTTACTCTTTGGCTTAACCTAAAATTTTATTTGGCCATCAAAATCCCATAATTACCATTTTCCTTTAGGGCTTTCCACTTCATAAATCATAAGATTCAACTCAATTGACTTTAAAATTATTTTGATATCCAACTCATGAGCCAATTAAAATAACATATTTGAAATTAGAATTTTTTTTGGTTTTTATTTAATTCTATAACTATTTTTACTCAAAAATAGGGATTTTCAAAGTTAATTCTTTTGATTAATTAAAGTGATATTTCTGTCCTTAGGAAAATTATGAGATGTTCACCTAGGTTAGAGGACAACATTGACCAAATTTCATGATTTTTTGAGTTATAGTTTAATTGTTATAATTATTTATTTATTTTAGGTATTAGTTAAAAATAAAATGTAATTTTATTTCAAAAATTACTTTTTATATTTTTTCTTTGTCTCTCTAAGTTCAAAGAACCCAGAGAAACAAACTTTTTACTTTTATGATTTTTACTTAATTTATTGTAATTATTTTAATGATTAATCAACAAAAATACATTTTTAACATTTAAAATACATAGATTTATTAATAAAATTAAGAAAAAAATGTTTTAAGTGATCCAAAGTAATCAGAGAAAAATTTGTTATATTTTGCTATATATTTATATTTCTATGATTTTAATTATTTTTATATATTTCTAAATTGAAAAATAACTCAAAAATAAACTTTTTTTAACAACATTTTTTTTCCTTAGTGCCCTTGGTTACAAGGATCACTCCAAACCATTTTTCATATATACGTTTTAATTATATTTTATTTATTGTAATTATTTTAGTGCAAAAATCACATTTACCTTAAAAAATATGTTTTGACATAAAATAAATTTCAATTGGCTTTCAAATTTTTATAATGACTAAATATGTTTATTTTATTCTTTGTGGATCAAATTTTGTGATTTATTGAATTATATTTTATGTATTTAACTTTTTATTATTACTAATGACTTAATTACCTAAGTTGATACACCTAATTACTCAAACTCATTTTATATTTTTCATAGGATCCTCTGACCACAGTGAACCAAATAAAATAAATCCCATATTTTTTCTAAGTTATATTTTAATTTGTATAATTATTTTAATCAAAACAGGTGAGCAAAGTTTGAAAATTGGGGCTTTTAAGGTTAGAGACGTTCTTTGACTTTAGAAAAATTAGAGAACACTCCAAATCATATGGAGAATAAACAATCTAAATTTCAAGTTATGGTGATTAATGATTAATTAATTAAAATTAAAACAAGCCTTGGAGTTTTTAAGTATTTAAAAACAACATACATGATAAAAAAATTTCATTTTTAGCTTATTATTTTTTCCTTTATCCACTAAAGATTAGAATTATTTTATTTTATTTTTATGTTTTTTTCTACACCAAGTTATATTTTTTTTAAATTTAATGAATTAATTATAACAAAAAATGGACTAATTACCATCTTAGCCATGCGGCGCCCACATCAACCTCAGTGGCTTTGAGTGCACTTATGGCGGCCTCCAATTTGTTGCACTTTATATGTAAGCTTGCCACGTGGCCTGTTGTTCATGTTCAGTAGCTCTGTTCAAGATGGTATGGACCATCCACTAAATACACGCGCGATTCAATGACTCCTTCACATCGTCTCCAACTGACCTAACCCAAGAACTGAGCATTTTATAGACCTAATATCTCACTAGATATTTAACCCAATCACATGAGGTTTGGGCCTACACCTTCATCTTGTCAATGCAAAATAATTTATATGGTTGATAAAGTATGAAATTAAAATTTTTTTAAAAGAAAATAAAATCATGCTTAAATTTTGGGGAATTGGTGTATACCTTAGCTCAAGAGACGTAGCCTCTATTGGGTGTGTTCCGAAGCTTCATTGTAAGTCCACAAAAATCCTTCAAGCGTTGGCTCAAGCAGAGGTTGAGTCTGTGTAAGAGTTTGATTGGAGGGTGGTGCAACCTTGGTTAAAGAATGGTGCATAGGGCTCAAAGTATGGGCTTTTATTGAGGAACTAGTCCTTGTGTATTGGTGAATCTTAGAAGAAAGTTAATTTGAAAAATGATGGAGGTTTTTGGAGTGGCAGAAAAATGCTCTACATTTTATGCTTGAAATTAGGGCAGGAGGGTGAAAATGAAAGTTGAAAGATAGTGGGGATGAGCTTCTTTGGGCTGCTAGGAGGCTTAGAGGAATTTTTGTATAGTTTTGCTAAGATTTTATCACACACCTCCTTTTGGCCATATGGGGTGCTCAATTTATAGAGGGAGTCATGGCTGTCATTAAGGCAAGTCAGGGTGGTAGAGAGGCCGCATATGTGGAATTAAGAAGAGTTCCATTGGCCAATTGGGTTGACCCACCTCATTGAGTCCCAATATTGGGCTTTAGCCATTTGGGATTTCTCGAGCGTGGCCATTTCCGGGCAATAGGCTGGCTAACCAGGACAAGGGAGGTGGCTAGCTGGTCCAGAGAGGTCAGAGGAGTTTAATTGTGATAAGCATGGGGTTTGGGAAGGCTGGTTGTATAGGTTAGAGAGTTAACCATGTTTTGGTGAATGGACTCTTTAATTTGGTGAACCCTTGTTCTATGGAACCAAAGCTAAGTCCAAGGGTTCTTAAGCATGGAAAAAAAACTTTGGGTTGGGATTAATTTGAAAGATTTGACGTTGATTTGAAATTAAGTTCAAAGAGGGGGTTTAAGCTTAGGTTTAGATTTGGGCTTGGTTTGGGTTTAAATTTGGCCTGTTTTTAAATTAATTTAGAGTTCTAATTGGTTTATGAAAGTTTCATGAAAAATTTGGGAATCAAATTTAGTGGAATCAAAATGGTTGCATGGGTCAATTTTGTGAAATTTTGAGTTGGCTTCAATTTTTGGGTAATTGGCTTGAACTTGAGTGTTGGTTAGGCTTGGGTTTAGACTTGGGTCATGTGAAGGTTTAAATTGATTTAGAACATTGTCAAGAGGAATTTAGAATTTTCAATATAGTTTATGGGGTTCAATTTGATGAAAGTTTAGGGGTATTGTCAAATTAAGGATTTTGGCTAAAAATTGAAATTACGGTTTGGAGGAAGGTTCAATTGAGCTTTTAATTGGCATAGGTTGGGATTGAAATGTTGAAATTAAGTTTAGAATTGAAATTTAGTGAGATTGTAATGAGTTTTGTTGAAATTGAAGTTGATTTGTGGACTTTAGGCATTTAGGAAAAATTTAAGAATTTTAGCTAAAATTGGTGGATTTTGGGACAATTTTGGTCAATGAGTGGTTATGATTGATTTTGTGGACATTTAGGGTGAATTTGGAAATTTTGGGGATTTTTGGGGTACGAGGGTATTTTGATAATTTTGGAAATTTTTTTGGGATATTTTGCAAATTTTTAGAATTTGGGTGCTTTGAGCAATTTGAGTGGTTTGAAATAGTTTGAGATGATTTTTGGAGAGCATTTTGAGATTTTGAGCAATTTTGGGAAAATTAGAATTTTATGGGGCATTTTGATAATTTCGAAATGTTTGGGGGAAAAGAGTCAAAATTGAAGTTTAAGTGGAATTCATATCAATTAAGTATGCTAATCATAAAATCACCCACTACGAGCCATAAGATCTAGGGAATCCTCATTTCGCATCGTCCATGTGTTAGTCCTAGCCATCCTAGCCAAGGGCTGCACTTTGGGAGAAGGACACCAAATTAATATTCTGTGACCTATGCATATGTGAAAGAAATAAGGGAAATAGGCCAACGACATTTTTCAATAAGGAAGGTTGGGATAACATCATTAGCAGATTCAAGGAGATAACAGGTAGGGAATATGATAGACTCCAATTGAAGAATAAATGGGACCAGCTTAAGAAAGATTGGAAACTGTGGAATGATTTGAAGCATGGCTCCACTGGATTAGGATGAGATACAGTGAATAGAACAATTGATGCGTCCGAGGAGTGGTGGCAAGAACGGCTTGCGGTAAGATTTTGTTGAGTCTTCTTTTTTAATTTTAACAAGCTCTAATTTTTATTTCTAATAACCATCCATTCTCTTTTGCAGATAGTTCCTGCAGCGAAGAAGTTCAAATTGGTTGGGATTGAACCAATGAACCAGAATTGGAGGGCAAGTTACAGACGATATTTGGTGGGGTGGTCGCTACAGGGAAATATTCAGCTGCCCCGAGTCAAATAATTTTCGAAACAACCCACGAGAATGTGGCCGTTGAATTGTCAAATGATTCTGCAGAATTCCGCAGTGTTGAGCCACCTGAAATTCAATCCACCAACCGTGCGAAGCGCCCCCG
>NW_018251806.1:15276-15648 GCF_001263595.1 Phalaenopsis equestris | reverse complement strand
AGTAGACCTCTTTCGTGATTCCCTCCACCGAGACTTCTTCACAGCACTGAGCAAAGTGCGAGAATTGAAATACATACGCTATTATTATAACCGTCGTGACCTGTGAAGTTGTCTTTGTTTATTATTTGGAAACTAGAGTGCTGCACTTTCTTTCATCTATGATATTCCTGTTAGTACACTTTTTCAGTTGTGGTTGTTCGTCTTTTTTATCAAACTGATTTGAATTTCATTCCAAATGATTGTTAAGTCATTTTTTTTTCCAATTAAAGTTCATATGTTTGTTTCTCTTATTCCATCTATGAGCTTAACTGTGTTTCAAAGTGTAAAATATAGTTCATACCATCATGGACCCAGAGGAAGTCCGACGTCGAC
>NW_018251806.1:13860-14990 GCF_001263595.1 Phalaenopsis equestris | reverse complement strand
ATAATAAAACCCGAAGATCCAACGTTTGTCAGAACGCCAGCACAGATTCGCAACGATGCCATGCCACATTTCAAGGTACACGTTCATAATTTAAATCAGTATTAATGGGTTGCATATTGAAATGATTTAACTTTATTTGTGAAGGGTTGCATCGGCGCAATCGATGGAACGCATGTTCATGCCAGGGTACCAGAAAACGAGAAAGTTGCATTTATTGGCCGTTCCGGGAGCACAACTCAAAATATCATGCAGTATGTGATTTCAACATGTGTTTCACATTTGCAATGGCTGGATGGGAGGGTAGCGCACATGATAGTAGAATCTTCAAAATTGCAACGAGAAATCCGGAGTACAATTTTCCTCTCCCATCGCAGGGTTAGTTCCTTACTAATACAAGTAGATTTATTTTTTGTGTGCTCCCCTAAAGTTTTTAATTTTTCAGGGAGGTACTATTTGGTCGATGCTGGCTACCCAATGTAGAGGGGGTACCTTAAACCTTATCCTGACACAAGGTATCATCTTCCAGATTTTCAGAGAGCCAGCAATTGTACGAGAAACAGAAAAGAAGTCTTTAATAGAAGACATTCATCCTTATGAGGCGTTATTGAGAGTACTTTTGGAGTTTGGAAGAAAAAATGGGTCATACTTCGAGATATGCCACCTTATCCATTTCCAAAACAGGTGCAGGTAGTGTTAGCCACTATGGCCCTTACTAACTATATTTGACGGCATCCAACTCGAGCTGATGTTGACTTCGAGTGTGTTGAGGTCAATGATGACGAAGTACCTGAAGCCTATGAATACCGCATTGGTCAATCTCTATCAACAGAGGAGAACGACAATGCTTCAATTTGCACGAAAGATGGAGAAGGTGCGAGTGAAATGAAAGCCCTTCGTGAGGAGATTACTGCCTCATTAGTTGGAAAGTGATTACTTCGATTCAGATCTGCTGAAAACACAATTTGTGAAGGGGATTGTGTTTTTATTTCAGTTTATATTTCAATTTTGATGATAGCCTTTTTCATTACCTAATATGTTAATAATTATGTTTTATACTGCATTGTTTTTCAGGAAAAAATGACTTCCAGGATGTCTGCTACCCCCCGACGAGTGCTTTGTCATTGTGGCCT
>NW_018251806.1:4487-13523 GCF_001263595.1 Phalaenopsis equestris | reverse complement strand
AACGACTTCTTAGTGGCTTAAGGTGCATATATGTATTTTACATTTTATGCTTATAAAATATGTTTGTAAATTTTTATTTGTATAGATGAATTAATATTCATATACTTTGATATATAGATAAAGAAAAATTTTAAACCTATTTGTGCTCCAAATTACAAATTTTTTTTTTTGAACAAAAGGAATAAAATGAATGTTGAAAACAATTTAGTTCATTTAATTAAGTAAAAAATAATATTTTTTATAAACTTGATGTATATTAAGCCCATATTTATACAAATAAATCGAAATATTTTAAACAGTTTTAACAAACAGGGGCAGATTGGTCATTTTTACATTAAACAGCTGGCTCACAATATTTTCACACAGTTGCACCAAACAGACAGTCAACTTCCCCACAGCTGCTTCCCTACAGCTGCTTCCTGGGGCAGCGCAACTGCAGCTGAAAAGCTGAGAATCTGCAGCTGCGCCAAGCAGGCCCTAAGGCAATAATTATATAAACAAAGTGGCAACTCTTTTCGACAACGAAATCAAACCAATGACATGACTATGGGAATTGGCAATGACAGACATACGACACTCCGACAATCGACAACCCAATTATCAAACAATGTGTATATTGATGCACCCAAAATATATGCATTTTAAGACCTATATTTTATACTTATTTTTGGTGATATTGCGCATTAGATGAAGGTATTTTTCATGTTAATGGTTTTTAGCACTTAGATCAAAAAGGAAGCAAAAAGGATGGAATTTAGAGTCAAAATGGCATTCTGGAGAGAAATACGCTGCGCTAACGGCACGAGCATGAACGTTGACGATGCCAGCATGAAGGAAGGAGTCCAGCACAACTGGGCCCTTGAGGGCACCATTTAACAGAGAGCTCTAAATTAATTTTGAGCCACTGGTGTCGACGATCCCAATGTCGGTGCTGGGTGATATTCTAGAAGGTTTGATGAATCTTGATGCTTTTTGAGGAGTTACTTGACACATCTCTTGAAAAACTGATAATATGCTCTATTTAAAGTGAAAATTGATCAAAAAAATAGGTCCCTTAGTGTCTCATCATTTTTCACTACTGTTCCATCGTGTGTATTGTGTAGTGTATTGAGGCTTGAGTCAGTTCCGTGAGTTTGGTGGTGAGTCTAAATGTGATTTCTCATCTAAGAGTTGTTGGAGAGATTTATTCTTCCTTACATCTAAGTGAGAGGAAGAGTTACAGGAAAGTGGTGTTTATTTATTATTGTTGGATAAATTTTCTTTTATTTATGAAATTCATGGTTTGTTGTATCTTACTAATGAGTTTTAAGTAGTATTCTTTGTCTTTCTTCTTACTTTGAGATTTAGTGAAATGAAGAGCTAATTTGGATGTGCCATTTTAAAATATAAAAATAAATTGTGATGATTTTTTCACTCTGTTCTTAATTTATTTTTTGATGTGGCCAATTGAAATGTTAAAATCTATTGTTAAACATACGATCGGGTAAATAAAGTATGAATTCTACAATAAAGTGAGAATCATATTTGATTCCATGATAGAGGGTTCTTAAAATCTATTGTTAAACATACGATCGGGTAAATAGAGTATGAATTCTACAATAAAGTGAGAATCATATTTGATTCCATGATAGAGGGTTCTGTTCATGGAATTGGGTGCAAATAAATATGAATTATACATTATTGGGCAAACAATTGGAGATTTTAGAGTGACAGACTAAAATTTCCAATTTAGTCTTACAGTTTAGGAACTAATCTGAGAGTCTGCTTTCTGGGGAAGGGAAGTGGGAGCTTTGAGGTAAGAACCAGTATCCTCCCAGCCTAACCACAGATTTTGGGACTAAACCTAAGATTAGCTAAGTATTCTCTATAACACTTGACGTAGGGTAGAGAATTAAAACTACTCCTATTTGGCACAATACAAATTCAAACCATTTATCTCTCTCATTTAACCAAAAACTCATTATAGTGGGAAAGACGCTTTCTCATATTTGATAACTTCATCACAAAAATAGAAAGATAGTTTGATAGTAATTGTTGAGCTTTCCTTTACAGTTTCATTAGTAGCTGGTAATTTAGTTCTGAAAGCACCCTAAACATTTGAAATTAGTGTAATAGATTTTTTTTATTGTTGTCAATTTCCTGATTTCAATTTCCATTACAAGTTTACACCTTTCTCGTGGGATCAATATTTGGGGGTTAATCAAAAAGTTATGTATTACTTGATAATGATACGTATACTTACGAAGAATCCTAACATTAATTGCTTTAATTTCTTATTCATCAATAACAAATCAAGTTTTGACACTATTGTAAAGCGAAGTCAATTTTATTAATTTTTCACATCTATAATTTTAGGATAAACTTCTTAGTTGGAATAATTATAATAGTTTGGTGGACCTCTTAGGAAATTCAAATAACTAAGAAAATCTAACTATAGACCTTATTATCCTCTTGAATTTAATAGTAACTCACAAGTTAATTAGAAGAAGTCGTCTATGGAAGAATTAGTGTTGTATATGAGAAATCAAATACTAAGTCAAGGAGCTGCAATTAGAAATATTAAAAAGCATTTAGGGAATATTGCTATTGTTCTTAGTAGTAGACCTCCAGGAATTCTTCCTAGCAATGTTGAAGGTAATCCAAAAGATCAGAGTAAGGAGTAAATTAAAGCTATTTAATTACAAAGTGGAAAAGAATTTGAGACAAGGACCCAAAAAGAAACTGAAGTTGTAAAGGAGAAGGTGGAAATTCAAAGACAATGATGATATATAATCTGATATCGATTCTTCAGATAAACCAATAAAAATTTCTTTAGAAAAACCTCCACCACCATTTCCTCATTGATTGAAGCAGCAAAATGAAAAGAAATAATTTAGAAAAATTTTGAAAATTTTTAAAAATTTAACGATAAATATTCCTTTCATTAAAGCTTTGGAACAAATGCAAACATATGTGAAATTTATGAAGGATTTACTAAACAAGAAGAGGAAGTTTACAGATTACAAGACTATCACACTTAGTGAAGAGTGTAGCACAATTATTCAGAAAAAGCTTTTCAAAAAGCTAAAAGATCTTGGTAGTCTTACCATATCTTGTGATATTTGTGAATAATTTTTTGGAAAAGTCTTATGTGATATAGGAGCTAGTATTAATCTTATGCCTCTATCATTTTTTAAAAGGTTAGATTTAGGATAGATTTCCCCTACTACTGTAACTCTTTAATTAACTGATCAATCGATAACTTATCCTAAAAGAGTTTCCTAAAATAACTTATCCTAAAAGAGTTATAGAAGATGTATTAGTGAAAATGGATAAATTTATTTTTCTTTTGGACTTTAGTGTTATAGATATGGTGGAAGAAAATGAGATTCCTATTATTTTGGGGAAGCCATTACTTACAACAGGGAGAGCTTTAAAAAGCGTCCAAAAAATGAGAATTAACAATGAGAGTAAATGATCATGAAGTAACATTTAATATAGCAAAAGCTATGAAATATCCTGCAATAGAAAAAGATAATGAATGTTTTAGAATGGAAGTTACTGATTATTTAAGTAATGACCGATTTAAGGGAATATTTGAAGAAAAATTAAGGCAAGAATAGAAATTTGAGTATGAGAATGACAATGAAGAAAAAAAATAAAAATTTAGATTACGTTTAGGAAAAATTTGAGATTTTGGATCTTACGGAAAATGAAAATAAAAATCTTATTCTTTCAAGCGTCAAACCACTTGAACTTGAACAGAAAATATTACCTGTCCATTCAATATATTTTTTTTAAGGAGATTCATCTACATAATCTGTTATTATAAATTATGATTTAACTAAATTTCAAGAGCTAAAATTAGTGGAAACATTGAAAAGGTATAAGAAGGCCTTTGGACGACTTTAGCAAATATTAAAGGAATCAATCCTTTAATTTGAATGCACAGAATTCTATTAGATGAACATTATGAACCTAAAACTGATCCTCAAAGGAGATTAAATCTTATAATGAAAGAAGTTGTTAATGAGGAAATCTTAAAATGGTCAGAGGTTGGAATTGTATATCCTATTTCAAATACTACTTGGGTAAGTCTCATTCACTGTGTTCCTCACTGTGTTCCAAAGATTCACTGTGTTCCAAAGAAAGGAGGAATGACAGTTGAAGTAAATGAGAAAAATGAATTAATACCAACAAGACAAGTTACTGGTAGGTTAATTTGTATAAATTATTGAAAATTAAATGCATCCACCAAGAAAGATCACTTCTCTTTACCATATCTAGACCAAATATTGGATAGATTGGTTGGGCAAAAATATTACTTTATTTTTGGATGGATATATCACGTATGATCAAATTTTGATTGCTCGTGAGGATCAAGAAAAGACAATGTTTACAAGCCCTTATTGAACATTTGCTTTTCATTGAATGTCTTTTGGACTATCTAACGCACCTGCAACATTTCAAAGATTTATGTTGTCAATTTTTAGTAATTTAATTGAACTTGGAATAGAAGTAATAGTGGATGATTTTTAAGTATTCAGAACTTCGTTTGAATTATGTTTAAACAGTTTTAAAAAAGTTCTTGAACTATGTAAAAAAATAAATTTAGTTTTAATTTGGGAAAAATGTCAATTTACGGTTGGAGGAGGAATTGTACATGGGCATAAAATTTTGAAAAATGGTATGGAAGTAAACCGTGTAAAGATTTGATAATTAGAATATATGTGCCTTACGAAGAAACTGAACAAATAATTCAACGATGTCATGTTTCTAAATTTGGAGGACATTTTGGAACTATTACAACTCCACATAAGATTTTACAAGATGGATTTTATTGGCCTACTCTTTTTCTAGAGATGTTAATGAATATATTACAACATGTGATCAGTATTAGTGAGTAGGAAATATTTCTAGAAGAAATGAAATGCCTCTGAATTACATATTGGAAGTTGAAATTTTTGATGTGTGGGGATTATATTTTGTGGGACAAATTATGCCTTCATTTAGAAATTTATATATATTGCTAGCTATTGATTATGTATCCAGATGGATTGAAGCGATTACTGTACCTAAATGTGATGCTTGAAGTGTTTCAAACTTTTTAAATAAAAACATTTTTATAAGATATGGAATGCTGAGAGTGATTATTACTGATGAAGGATCCTGTCTTAGAAATAAGTGGATTGAAAAATTGTTTTGAAAATATAATATCATGCATAGATTTGCAACTACTTATCATTCTAAGACTAGCGGTATAGCAAAAATATGAAATCGTGAAAAAAAGTGAATTTTAGAAAACTGTAAATCCTGATAAATTGGATTTGGTCTGTTATATTAGATATTGTGTTATGAGCATACAGAACTGCCTATAAGACTCTTATTGGAATGTCCCCATATAGACTTTTTTTGGTAAATCATGGCACTTACTAGTAGAGTTGGAACGCAAGGCATTTTGGGAAATTAAAGAATTCAATTTTACTTTAAAGGATGCTGACGAGAAAAGATTATTGTAACTCAATGAGCTTGAAGAGATTAGAAATGAAGCATATGATAATGCAACGATCTATAAAGAGAAAATGAATATATGGCATGATCAGAAGATTATAAGAAAGAAATTTGAACTTGGCGAGAAGTTCTATTATATAATACTAGATTAAGATTATTTTTAGGAAAACTGAAGTCTAAATGGTTAGGACCATTCAATGTGATCAAAATTTATCATTACGGAGGTATTTTTATTGAGGATCCTAAAACTGAAAATGTATTTAAATTTAATGGGAATCAATTGAAACATTAGTATGAAAGACACATGCCACAATTTAATGAGGTCTTGATTTTGAGTTATTCTGAATAAACATTGGTTAGTCGAGCTGACGACGTTAAATCAAACATTTTGTGGGGGGCAACACAGATATATCTTAATTATTTTTAGTATTTTGTTATATAATTTCTATAATGTAATAGGAGTTGATAATACCTTAGAATCCTACACAATCTTATATATCATAAATCAAGACAAATGTTGTTATTCGATACAAATTTGGAATTCAATTAAAACAAAAACAAAATTAATGCAACTTTCGATACCGACAATGGCAGCGGGGGGTCTGACATCGCCTAGTGTGACTTTTGCAGTTTGGGGAGTTTTGGCTCATTTTGGCAAAATTTTGCTTCAAGATAATTGCTTAAAAGTCTTTTTAAATGCATGAAAACTATTTTGGATGACCAGAGACTTCTAGATTTCAAAATCCATGGCTTCCAAATCCAAAAATACTTCAAGATATGTAATTTTAAATTGAAGAAAGTTTATCAGGTTCGATGCACAGAAATTATATGGCAAAGTCATCATGAAGACAAAAATTATCATGGAGAAAGTCTTTGTCAATCATGGGTTTAATAACCCAAGTTTGCAAATTGAGGAAATCATAGTACAGAGATGTTGGGAAGTTCGATGCTACACTACCGCTGCAGTAGTTGTTCCAGTCGTGAAAGAATTGTATGCTAATCTTAATGGAATTAACCAGGGAGATGTTCAAGCTAAGTGGGAACCATTTACTCCATCATGAATTAATGATATATTTATGATAGAAATCGTGTCAATCTACCATTATGCCAACTTTATTCCTAAAAAGGATTTGATGTATGATGTGTATCGATTTTTGATCGATGAAAGTGATAAGTAGGAAATCAGAAATGACGGGTACATTAGTTTTTGTGCTTAATTATTAAATACGATATCTAAATAATGGAATTTATTTATCTCTAGAAAATTACTCCCTACAATGA
Source organism: Phalaenopsis equestris (assembly GCF_001263595.1). Taxonomy (NCBI): domain Eukaryota; kingdom Viridiplantae; phylum Streptophyta; class Magnoliopsida; order Asparagales; family Orchidaceae; genus Phalaenopsis; species Phalaenopsis equestris. The sequence goes on along the minus strand of NW_018251806.1, from coordinate 6,752 downwards.
GAAATAGTAAAGTTACAAATGAAAGTTTAATTTTAAGAAAATTTATTCAAATGGGAAAACCCATTGATGTGGGATCAATTATTGTTAATTCTATTTTAGGTTTGATAGTGCATGAGCCTATATATGGACCGGGGCATTCTTCTACAATCTTCTTACTTTGCAGTCAATCTCGAGAACCATACGAATGTTGGGAGAAAGTTTTATTACCTGGAATCCCATGGATCCTATTGATGTAAACTATATTGGGAATGGAAATGAGTGTTGGGCATTATCTTAGATCAATCATCACATGTTAGATACCTTTAATTCTCTGTATAGTTGGAATTTCATGAGTTTTGAAAAAGAAAATAAAGAAGGCAAAAAGTGAACTTCAGAACATCATGAATGCAATAGGAAATATTTCTGATATTTTTGATCAGTTAGATTGGAGGATAAAGGAACAAATTGATCATACAAAATGAACTAAAGCAAGTTTGGTGCCGATGTTCAAGAAGAATGAATGGATCGATGAAAATTTGACTGATCAATTCTGGTACCAATCATTCTAGAATTTGTACGTGCATCACCAGTCTATTGGAGATATTAGAGGAGGAGCCAGTACCAATGATGAGGAGGAGTAATTGAGGAAGTTAGACTTTCTACTATTTAAAATCAATTGTGTTTTCATTGTATTTGTGTTGGATTAGAGGAGGATCAACACTTTGAACTCAATATTTTTTATTTTCACCAAGGATTTCTACTACATTGCCGAGATCCATAGTTTTAAAATGTTTGGGAAGAACTCTTACTTAATAGATTTAAGTTTAGAACGTTCCAAATTGTGTTTTTCAAAATTTTCAAAATTTATTTAGATTTTATCATTTTTCTCAAAAATTGCAATGGAACCAAGGACGAGGAAAGGAAAAAGGAAATTTGAATATGATGACCAAAGATTTGCCAACTTCAAAGCCAAAATTCATTACAATAGTCTACTGACTGCAATGAAAATAATTCAGGATTGAGTGTTCAAAAATCCCAGTGGTGAAGTTGAGAGATTAATTGTTGCTGAGCAGTGGAAGAATTTCTATTACTTTACTGTCGAGGCTGTGATTGGCATAGTTAGGGAGTTTTATTACAACTTTAGGGAGACTTCTAATGACCTCGTCTATATTTATGGTAAAATGGTTGACTTCACCCAGAGGATGCTCAAAATATTTTATCAGTTACAAGGAGCATATCACTGTGAGTACAATGCATTCTCTGTTATGAATGAGGCCTTGGATTAAGTTATTTCATTTCTTACTGATGGGAGGGGAGCTTGGAAGGTGATGAACAATAATAAGGTAAACTTCCCTGCTTCTATGTTAAATGTAGTATCCAAGAATTGTCATTACTTTATATCTGCATGAATGATACCAACATACCACCATAGCGAAGTTACTAATGATGGAAGCATCCTGAACTTTTTTATCCAACAGATGGGCAGGATAGATATTGGCTCTATTATCTATATGAACATTCATTCTATTGTTATGGGTAAGACGACTGGTGGGTTAGGGCACCATGCCCTGATTTTCACATTATGTAAGTAATCAGGAGTTGATTTTAAAAATAAGAAGGAAAGGATTGAGCCTCTTAAAGAAATTGGACCGGCAAATATTAAGACTTATGAATCTCATATTGGATGGAGAACAGAAAGTAGAAGTAGGGATATTCCTTCTACTTTAAGTACCCCTACTTTTTAGGGACTTATGGAGCAGATGATGATCCAGCAGGAAGATATCTTAAGGATGGAGTGCAGGATTGAAAATTTAGAGGCTAGGAATGTGCATAATGATGATTTAACAAGACATAGGTATGATTATGTTGCTTCATATGATGATACTATGGTTAGATACTTGAGGGGTGACGACTCAGTGCAGTTTCCTAGTCACCCTATCTTTACCCCTTATCAGCAGGAGAACTTTGATGTAGAACAAGAAGAAGAAGAAGAAGAAGAGGATGAGTAAGGATATCTACTTAGTTGCATTTTTGATCATTTATTTAGTTTATAGCCTGTTGCACTTTGTTGTTGTTATTGTTTAGTTTGTAGAGTCGGATATTTGATTTGTATTGAATGTTCTGTTGTGAACTGTAATCTATAGAGCTATTTTTGAATTGAAATTTATTTTAGTATTGCTGTTTGTTTTTAGTACTTTAATGTATTTATTTTTGGTTATATATATATATATATATATATATATATATATATCTTATGCCCCATCTTTATGATCGACATATATCGCG
>NW_018251806.1:1399-2700 GCF_001263595.1 Phalaenopsis equestris | reverse complement strand
ACCCCCACACACACACACACACACACATACACACACACACACACACACATATATATATATATATAAAGGAAAAGAGCAACTAAGGCTCCTTACATGTTAACAAAGATCCAAATGGGGATTACAAGAGTTGGAGAAATATACCCTCCCAAAAGCTGAAAATGAAATAGGCAACACATGATGCTCATGTATCTGTATGGACACATAAATAGAAATTACACACAATGACTAGCTGTAAAGCCTAACACTATGTAACTCAATACCTTCCCCCACCCGTAAAGTTTCAGCCCAACAAAAATTGATTCAGTATTTCTACCCTGGGAGGCAAGCCAGTGATGTGGACAATTACCCTCTCTAGGAATATAATTGATATTGATCATGTATCTGGGTAGTAGCGCAACTAATAGATTATTCCATCTTGTTAAATTCCAAGGGGGGGAGGTTCACATGAAGAAGGATTTTAATACAATTAGTAGAGTCTGTTTCTATAATCAAAGGACCCATATGGAAGTAACAAGCAATTCTGATAGCCCAGTAGATAGCTATGAATTCAGCCTCCAGAGCATTCATTGCCACAGCAGGAGCAGTGAAATACAGAATGGGAGAACCATGAGGGTTCCTGAAGATTGCCACAATACCAGCACAACCATTTGAGAAGCTGCCATCAGTGTTGACCTTCAACCAACCAGTAGAGGGAGGACTCCAACGGATTAGTTTGAAAGACTGAAGCAGAGGGGTATCGTTTCCTAGAGTTCAGTGCTTTATAACATTAGGGAAATGATGAAACTTGATCAATTTCTGAATATAAGAGATACAATTAATAATCACAGATTTTTACCCTGAAAACTTCTCATCAAATTTGTTGTGGTTTCTGTACATCCATATGAACCAAGCCACAATACATGGTATCACCCAAAGGTTATTATTATGCATTTCTTCCCAGCTAGTAGAGAATTTAAGCCAGCTTACATTGTGACTATTAATATTTAGGAGCTAGGAGCTTGATTAAACCTGACCAAATTTCTTGTGAGAGGGCACATGAGAAAAATAGGTGATCCAAGGTTTCTTTAGCAGCATAGCAAAGTGGGCAGATTGAAGGCCCTCCCAGCCTTTTCATCTTTAATATATCATCTGTAGGAAGTAAGGAATGTCAGAGTCTCCAGCAGAAGAAGGACATAGAGGGAGTTAAGAATTTACCCCAAATGGCTTTTCCACAAGGCATCTGATTCCAATTAAGGAAATGATGGTAAATGTAGGCTTATAATTTCTGGGAGTAAGCCTGTTTAGTAATTATTTTGTCTTCG
>NW_018251806.1:0-1052 GCF_001263595.1 Phalaenopsis equestris | reverse complement strand
TGAATCTGATCCATAATTTGCAAAGATTTATGAAACCCTGGTGTTGGAAGTCCTTGAAGCCCAGCCCACCAGCATGCAAAAGTTTACATAATTTCCGCCAAGGGAGCCAGTGAAATTGCTTTCTTTGACCAGACCAGAGAAATTTATTGAAGATCCTTCCAATAGAGTCTTGAGTACCCTTATGCATGAAGAACATTTGTAGGACATAAGAAGGCATTACAATGAGAATACTCCTTAAAATAATGATCCTCCCACCATTAGAGAGGAATGAGTTAGTCCAATGTTCAAGTTATGCTTTGATCCGATCAAATCCTGGAACTGTGTTTGTCTAGTTCTGCCTTTGAGTAGATGTATTCCAAGGTATTTAATGGGGAGGTTGGCATAGAAAAATCTAGTGTATTCAGAGATCCAGTGCTTGAGCTGAGGTGTGGAGTTTTTATTAATAATAAATTGACATTTTTGTTTGTTGAGTGCCATACCTGAAGTATGCTGAAAGTGGAGAAGACATTTATATACCCTCCTAAAAGTCTTCTTGGAAGCATTGGAGAAAATAATTATGTCATCAGCATAAGCTAAATGGCTTATAAGGATATTAGATATGTGATGGAAAGCCAAATGAGGTGAATTAGTAACCAACTTATTCAATTGCCTTGAAAGGTAGTCCAGAGCAAGTATAAAAATGGTTGGAGACAAGGGGTCTCCCTGCTTGATCCCCCTAGTAGCATTGAGGAAGCCATGACACTTGTCATTGATCAGAATTGAATGTGCATTGCATTTAAGCTATCTGTGTATCAAATTTATAAATTCTTCATTGAAGCCTCTAGCAGAAAGAGTATCAAGGATGAATTCCCTAATTAATGGTATCAAAGGCTTTGCTTATGTCCAGTTTGAAAATGACATTTCCTCCTCTACAAATTTTGTCAAGATCTAACAGGAGTTCCTGGGCAAGTAGGATGTTGTCAGTAATATTCCTCCCTTTAATAAAAGCCACTTGGTTGTCACTATTGAGATGATGATGATGGGGTTGCAGCCTAAACACAATGATTTTGCTG
>NW_018251805.1:18572-21104 GCF_001263595.1 Phalaenopsis equestris | reverse complement strand
TTATATTAAGCTGGGTTCGGACATGCTTCCTATAAGGGCAAGCCCCTATAGTTAATTACATCTTAGATAACCGAAGTCACCTAAGAAAACTCTCAATAAAAATTAAGAAATGTTATGTTCAAGGAGGTTAAAGGAATATGACTTTCTTAAAGAGATCAGATGAAGAGGTGTGAAATGGGAATGACTCAAACTTGGAATATTATATTTGGAATCCAAAGGATCATAGATCCGGAGGAGAACCTCAGTGACTTCCCAGTCTATCCTATTATTTGGCTTCAGTTTTGAGGAGAAATATTTAAATGTTTCATCCTGCAAATTTTATTTATTTAGGGCTTATATTTGTGTAAAAGGATCACACAAGTACCCTGAAAGATGTGAGGAATTGGATTGAGACAAACAATAACCTCGAAATCCTATGATGAGTTAGGGCTTATATTATATAGCAGAGCTATACAAAGACATAAAGATAAGGTGAGGATTTACGTTGCATAAGAAAACTACCTCGAAGTCCTATGGATTTGTTGTTTAATTCTAAAGAAAGAAATTGGTTAAGCTGGGGAAGACGTGTTTTGCTGTTGAAGTTGGTTGTGCTGCCCACCAAGCTAGTTCCAAGCTCCTCGCCATGATGAATTTAAGTTTTATAGTGTGTCAGGTCATGATGTCGAATCAGATGGCCCTATGGTTAAAGTTCTTAAATGTTATGGGGCATATTAAATTTGATTAGAGTGACACCGGTTAGGATCCTACGGTTCCCTCGTTTGGGCACCATTATTTTCTACTAGATTCACTTAGTACAAATGAATTTATTAACTTAATGAGTTCCATACTTTCATTTAAATCATGGGAAGCCTTGTTAACAACCGTAGGTTACCTCCTCTGAGGTATTCCTGATCAACGATCAACTGATAGAGACATCTTAATTTAGTTGTAATTGTTGTTTTGTGATGTTTGTGATTAAATTTTAAGTTATTTTATATTTTGAATATTGTGGGAGTGAATTTTATCTTGGTGGACTTTAGTTTTGCTTTTAGTTTTGGTTTTGTGGCCATTCTAGCAGCTTTCATTTCATGCAGGGTGACATCATTGTTTAACATGAAGGTTTGTATTTTTATTCACACCTACAAGAGAGCAAGTACAGTAACGTACTAAAAAGTAAAGTATGGGAGACTAGAAATGCAAGTGAAGAAAAGCCTACCTTGATGGTCTTCCCGTCATCTTCAACTGAAGCTTAAAATGCATGTGAGAGCATTTATATATTAAAAGCATTTCATATAAAGCAGGGAAATAATGTTTTGGTGATTTAACAAATCCAAAATCATATCTTGGTGAGCCCCTATTAATTCATTTGAGTATGGTTTCATTAAGCAAAACATACTAAGTTTAGTAGATCTCTGATTTATCCAAAAGGTTGGGAGGGAGAAGAAGGTCCATACCAGCAGGTCCATGTTTCCCTCTCACTGCCTTGTGAAAAGTCTCGAGCTCATTTAAACTTATTATGTTGCTTAATAATTCATCCTATAAATACCACTAGTGTTCAATGAACATAGATATTTTAATTATCCGTAAGAGCAGCGTAATTATCATTTTTCATTTAATTTGAGAATTATGTGGGTGAAGAACTTTAAAAAGGGGCAAGTTAATGTTATTTAGTCTCGAACACATAGCCAATTTCATCTTTAACATTTTAGTTTTAACTTGGGCTTTTAGTGTTTTAAAGGTGTTCAATTTTTTCTAGTTACATTCACTTTTCTAGTCCTCATTTACCCAAATTTGATCCTCATTTAACCAAATTTGATTTAGCCTAGGTGACTACTAAGCCCTTAGGACCTTGGGAAGCCCTTAGGACCATGGGGGACATATTAGTAATTTTTTAAAGAAATTGAATTTTAAGTGATAGTAATTCATTGTCAAAAAATTTGAATGTCTTTTGAACACCAAACAGGGGTATTAAATTAGTGATTTATTAACATGCAAAACCATGCCCCTAAGTCTAGGATCATTTAATTTACAAGACATCAAAATTTTGATAATTTAGGAAATTTAGAAAATTACAAATTTATCCTTTAATTAAGAAAAGTGCTATTAGTTTCTACCAATTAATCCCTTATGTTTCAATCATCAGAACATGTTAATTGAGATTAAATATTACCCATTTCCCTTTCTTGAATTAAGCCTAAATGCTAATTAGGGCTAAATTTCCAAAATTGCACTCACCCCTAAGGCTCTATCCCTTCATAATTCATCAAAATTTATTCGAATGACGTTGAGATTTTTATCCTACCTTACTCATGAGTCAATTAAGATATCAAGGGAGAAAATTGTGATTTTTCAAAATTTAATTTAAATTACATGATTATTTACATGCAAGAAAAGGATTTTTCAAAGAAACTTCAATAACTTGAAATTTTTAATGAAGGTATACATAGACCAAAGAATCACATGGACCAAATTTCATGATTTTTTGAGTTTTATTTGAATTATTAGAATTATTTTAATTTATGGAGTATTAATTAATTATAAAATATTTTAAAT
>NW_018251805.1:0-18492 GCF_001263595.1 Phalaenopsis equestris | reverse complement strand
ATTTCACAATTTTATGATTTTTCTTTGAATTATTAAAATTATTTAAATGAAAAGTTAAGAAAAATCCTTTTTTAGTCTTTTAAAAAATTATTTTTAAAAATTCAATGTCTTCATTTAGAAAATTAGGAAAAATACTCCAATTGCTCCTAAGTTCTTAGGAAACATTTAGAACATTTCCATGAAATTTATTAATTTTATAATTTTTATTATTTTTTATTATTTAAAACTCAAAATATGCTTAAAAAAATTAAAATTTTATTTTAATTACAATTTTTTTTTAAAAAATCCTTCTGATCACAGAGAACTCCCAAAATAAATTTTATGATTTTTAAAGTTATATTTTGATTATTAAAAATCATTTTAGTGTCAAAAATGCCATTGAACTTAGAAAATCAAACTAAGTTGTCAAATGAGCTCCAAATGTATTGAAATTTTTATGGGGAGTTCTCTGGATTTTATATTTTGGTGGAGATAAAAAATTAAGTCGACACATTTGTGGAGGTCCAAGGAGGCTAGGGATTGCACCTCTTGCTGTGGTGAAAGGCCTAGACCCAAATTCGATCAAGGCCGAATTTCGGTGTTGATCAAAGTCTAGAGTAGAGGCTTTCTATGAGAGGGCTTTGATGGGGCTTTGTCTTCTTTCACTGTGGGGATTGTGTGTGCACAGGCAATTTGATTTTTTTCGAGTGTGGAGCTGTGTAGAGTTATGTACGGGTTTCTGACAAAAATTTGAGCTCAAAATTAAGCTTCCACAGTGGGGATTAGTTTTGCTGACTTTCCTTAAGAAAATTTTAGCTCACCCTTTTCTTGGTTATTGGGGTGAGGTTTAAATAAAACAGCTTGGGGAGGCTGGCATGCCTCCATTTAGGTGCAATGTGAAGCTTAGGTGGAGGACTTTAAGATGTTAAACACCAATCAGAGCTAAAAACATTTGATGGGCAAAATTGGGTTTGAAATTTGCCTTGGGGCTCTCAGTTTTGGCTCCTCTGGCGACTAGGGTGGCTGGCCATGGCAAGGGAGGTGGCTAAGAGCTTAGGTGAGCCAGTGGAATCTGTCACAACCATTAATTTGGGATGGTAAAGGGTTTTGTTAAAGATCTCTTTGGCTTAAGCAATTTAGGAAACAAATCCCTTGATTTAGGGGACCTTTGGTCCATGGCTCATCTACAGTGGGCTAAGTGAGTCTAGCTTGGTCACTAGGGTAAAAAAATTAGCTGTAAGAGACTTGCCTTGGTCAATTTGACATGGCTAGGTCAATTTTTATGCATGGGTTCAATGTGGATCTAAATGGCCAAAAGCTGGGTTGGGTTAGGCTAGCCATGCTTTAAGCCCAATTAATTGATCAACATTGTGTAGATGATTGTAATGAAGATTTTTTTGTGAAGGATTGAAATGTTATTGAGTCTAATTGCGTGTTCTAAAGTTACCTTAGAAATGATTTTGAGACCAATTGAGGATTCTAAAGTGAATATAATGAAAATGAACAAATACAAGTTTCCTTAAAAAAACCACTACCTCCGTTTCCTTAACGATTGAAGCAGAAGAATAAAAACAAACAATTTACAAAATCTTTGGAAATCTTTAAAAGGCTAACAATAAACATTCCTTCCATTCATGCTTTGGAGCAAATACCATGTTATGTGAAATTTATGAAAGATATACTAAACAAGAAAAGGAAGTTTGCAGATCATGAGACTGGTGCACTCGGTGAAGAGTGTAACGCTATTATTCAGAAAAAAACTTCTTGAAAAGTTAAAAGATCCTAGTAGTTTTACTATACCTTGCGCAATTGGTGAAAAGTTTTTTGGGAAAACCTTATGTGATTTAGGAGCCAGTATCAATCTTATGCCTCTATCAATTTTTAAACATTTAGATTTAGGAGAGATTTTACCTACTACTATAACTCTTTAGTTAGTTGATTGATTAATAACTTATCCTAAAGGAGTTATAGAAGATGTATTAGGAAAAGTGAATAAATTTATTTCTCCTGTAGGCTTTATAGTATTAGATATGGAGGAAGATAAAGCGAATCCTTTTTTTTTTGGGAAACCATTTCTCGCAACAGGGAGAGCTATGATAGATGTGCAAAAAGGAGAATTAATAATGAGAGTTAATGATCAAGAAGTAACATTTAATATTGCAAAAGTAATGAAATATCCTGCAATAGAAAAGATAATGAATGTTTTAGGATGGAAGTTACTGATTATTTAAGTAATGAGCAATTTAAGAAAGTGTTTGAAGAAAAGTTAAGGCAAGAAGAATTTTGTGAAAATGAGAACAAAATAAAATAAGAGAATTTAGATTATATTCAAGACAAATTTGAAACTTTAGATTTGTTGGAAAATGATAATAAAAATCTTATTCCTTCAAGTATTGAACCACCTGAACTTGAATTGAAAGTATTACCTGCTCATTCAAAATATGTGTTTTTAGTATGTGTTTTTAGGAGATTCATCTACATTGCCTATTATTGTATCATCTGAGTTAACTGAAATTCAAGAATAAAAATTAATAAAAATGTTTAAAAGATATAAAAAGGTATTTGGATGCACAAAATTCTATTAGATGATGAATACAAACCTAAAGCTGATCCTCAGAGGAGATTAAACCTAATAATGAAATGAGTTGTTAAAAAAGAAATCTTAAAATGGTTAGATGATAGAATTATATATCCTATTTCAGCCAGTGTTTGGGTGAGTCCAATTCATTGTGTTCCAAAGAAAGGAGGAGTGATCGTTAAAGTAAATGAGAAAAATGAATTAATTCCAGTAAGAAAAGTTACTGGTTGGCAAATTTAATAGACTATAGACAACTAAATATGGCCACCAGGAAAGATCACTTTCCTTTACCCTTTCTAGACCAAATGTTGGATAGATTGGCTAGAAAAAAACATTACTGCTTTTTAGTTGAATATACCACGTATCATCGAATTCCAATTGCTTCTGAGGATCAAAATAACGCAACATTTATAAGCCCTTATGTAACATTTGCTTTTCGTAGAATGCCTTTTAGACTATGCAATGCACCTGCAACATTTTTAAGATGTATGATATCAATTTATAGTAATTTGATTGAACATGGATTGAAAATATTTATGTATGATTTCTCTATATTCAGGACTTCATTTGAATTATGTTTAAATAATTTATAAAAATTTTTGAAATTATGTGAAAAAATCAACCTAGTACTAAATTGAGAAAAATGTCAATTTATGGTTGCAGGAGGAATTGTTCTTTGGCATAAAATTTTTGAAAATGGTATGGAAGTAGTTCCTACAAAAATTTAAGTTATTGAAAAATTACCACCTCCTACTACGGTTAGAGGGGTAAGAAGTTTTCTAGGACATGTTGGTTTCTACAGTCGTTATATAAAAAAATTTTCAAAAATAGCTAAGTCATTATGCCAACTTTTAGAAATAAATACAAAATTTGATTTTAATGAGGAATGCATAAAAGCATTTGAACCGTTAAAAGAAAAATTAATCACTGAACTTATAATAGTTTCACCTGATTGGGAGAAACTACTTGAAATAATATGTAATGTTAGTGATTATGCTACTAGATTTGTTTTAGGACAAAGACACAATAAAGTTTTTAAAGTAATATATTATGCTAGTAAAACTCTAAATTATGCTCAAATTAATTACACTACTACTGAAAGAGAGTTATTAGTTATTTTCTATGCCTTTGATAAATTTAGACCTTACTTGAATGGAATCAAATATATAGTGCATACAAATCATTGTGCTATGAAATACATGATGCAAAAGTAGAATGCTAAACCAAGATTAATTAGATGGATACTTCTATTACAAGAGCCCTATTTTATTGTAGTTGATAAAAAGAGAAATGATAATCAAATGGCTGATCATTTGCCTAGACTAGAAAAAGAATTATTAACTCATTTTGTAAATGAAATTTTAGAAAGTTTCCTTGATGAACAATTGTATAATATCGGTGAAATGAATATACCGTGGTATGTCGATATAGTTAATTATATTGCAAGTAATATTCTACCAACATATATTAAGGAATCAACAATTAAAGAAATTTATATATGATTCAAAATTATTTATATAAACAATGTAAAGATCTAATTATTAGGAGGTGTGTGTAATATGAAGAAACACAACAAATAATTGAATAATGTCATGATTCTAAATTTGGAAGACATTTTGGAACAAATACAACTGCATATAAAATTTTGCAAGCTGGATTTTATTGAATATATTAAAACATGCGATCGATGTCAGCGAGTAGGAAATATTTCTAAAAGAAATGTAATGCCTCAAAATTACATTCTGGAAATTTTATGTGTGGGGATTAGATTTTATGGGACCATTTACGCCTTCATTTAAAAAGTTATATATATTACTTGTTGTTGATTATATGTCCAAATTGATTGAAGCTGTTGTTGTAACTAAATGTGATGCTCGGAGTGTTTCTAAATTTTTAAATAAAAATATTTTTACAATATATGAAATGCTGAGAGTAATTATTACAGATGAAGGATCCCATTTTAAGAATAAGAGAATCAAGAAATTGATTAAAAAATGTGATATTATGCAAAGATTCTCAACTGCTTATCATCCTCAGACCAGCGGTCTAGCAGAGATATCAAATCATGAAATAAAATGAATTTTAGAAAAAGCTGTAAATTCCTATTAATTGGATTGATCTGCTAGATTAGATACCGCATTATGGGCATACAAAACTGATTATAATACTCCTATAGGAATGTCCCCATATAGACTTATTTTTGGAAAAGCATGCCACTTATCAGTAGAATTGTAGCAAAAAGCTTTTTAGGATATTAAGAAAATTAATTTTAATCTAAAAAAATGTTGGTGAGGAAAGATTATTACAACTCAATGAACTTGAGAAGATTAGAAATGAAGCATATGATAATGCAAAAAATTATAAAGAAAAAATGAAAATATGACATGATCGAAAGATTTTTAAAAGGAAGTTTGAATCTTGATAAGAAGTTTAATTATATAATACAAAATTGAGATTATTTTTAGGAAAACTGAAATCCAGATCGTTATGACCATTTAAAGTAATTAGAGTTTATCATTATGGAACTGTTGTTATTAAAGATCATAAAATTGGAAAGATATTTAAAGTTAATGGGCATCGATTGAAACATTATTATGAAGGACACATGATATAATTTAAGAAAATTTTGATGTTAAGTCATCCTGATTAAACAATGGTACGTCGGGATGGGGGTTGCCTCCAACAAAGCGTTTGGTTTAACGTCGTCAGCCCGACGTACCATTGTATATATATTGTTATTTTGTTTAATAAGTGTTTTTAGGAAATAAAATTATTTTTGAATCTTACAAAATTTTATATATTATAAATTAAGACAAATATTAGTATTGAAGGAAAAATTTGGAATCAAATTGAACAAAAAAATAAAAAACACAAGTTTGGCCTCTGGCGCTAGAATGGGCATCCATGGTACCGGTCTATATTGACCATGGCACTGACATCACCATTGGGAGCATCGACGGCATCCCGAGCAGTTTCGCTCATTCAGTGAGAATGTGGCAGACTTTGGCAGGATTGCACTCCTAAATAACCATCGATAGGTGTTTTTAAAGGCCTAAAAACTTCCTTGGAAGACCAGAAACTTCAAAATTTTGAATTCAATGGCTTTAGAAACTTTAAAATTTTGAATTCAATGGCTTCCAGATCCAGAAATACTTCAAGGTATGGAGTTTTTAATAGAAGAAATTTTATCAATTTTGATGTGCAGAGATTATACGACAAAGTCATTACGAAAAAGAGACTTATTAAAGAGAGAGGCTTCGTCAATCATGGTTTGAGTAATCCAAGTTCACAGATTAATAAAATCATTATACAGAGACGTTGGGATGTTTTGTGCTACACTACCACTGCAGTTGATATACCAGTGGTAAAGGAATTCTATGTTAATTTACATGGAATTACTCAAGGAGTTTTCTTCATTCAAGGTAAGGCTGCACCATTTACTCCAGTTCAAATTAATGATTTTTATATGATAAAAAATGTTCCAATCTATCATTATACAAATTTTATCCCAATGACAGATATGATGCAATATGAATATAACTTTCTGATGGATGAAAATGATATTTGGGAAATCAGAGATGAAGGATAAGTTATTTTCCTTGCTTCATTGCATAATCCAATAACAAAATAATGGCATTTCTTCATATCTGCAAAATTACTCCCTACCAGGAAGATCTGTAGAGTTACAAGAGAATGTGCCATTATAAACTAATGTGCAATTGTAAACTATTGCATTCAAAAGAAAAAGCCCATTGATGTGGGATCATTTATTTTCAAATCTATTGTGGGTATTATTATCAATGGGTCAATATATGGACTAGTGCATCCTTCTATAATTTTCTTACTTCTCTACAATTTTCTTAATTCACAGTCAATCTCAAGTGCCATATGAAGGTTGGGAGAAAGTATTATTACCTTGGGAGCTCATGATTCCTATTGATGACAATTATATTGGGAATAGAAAGGGAAGCATTGGATATTTTTTTGGATCATTCATCACATGCTTCAACACCATTAATGCCACAAATAGTTGGAAGTTAAATAGCTTTGGAGATGAAAATGAAGAAAATAGAAAGAGAACTTCAAAGTATTATGAATGCAATAGGAAATCTCAACTACCTTTTTGATCACCTAGATTGGAGGATGAAGGAGAACTTTGATCATACCAGAACAGTTGAAGCAGGACTGGTGCAGATGTTTGAGAAAAATGGATGGCTCGATGAAAATTCTACTGATCAATTTCCTTACGGACCCTTCTACAACTTGTACGACCATTATCATTTGTATGTTCATTACCAGTCTATGGGAGATATTAGAGGAGAAGAAAATACTGAAGTTAAGGCAGATTAATTGAAGAAGTTGGACTCTCAACTAGTTTAAAATACTTAAGCTTTAATGTAATTGTGTGGATTTGATTTACTTTACTTCGCTTTAGAACTTTGATTATGTGTATAGTTTTTTGTAAGCGTTCTAGTGTTGTGGCTTGATTCGACGCTGAATTATAATTTAGTTTGCTTTATGTATGTGAAAGTGTGGTTAGAAAAATATATTTGTAAAAAGTCTATTTTTATATATAAAAGCTAGTTTGGTGTTGTTTGTGAAAATGTTTGTTTGTGAATTATTTTAAGATGAAAATTAGTGCTCAATAAGACTAAATAGACTTTGGAATAAATTGAAAAAAAAATTGAAAATTGCAAACATAAAAAAATGAATTTTTTGGCCACTGGCGCCGACGACGCCCTCGACCCAACAACCACCCAAACCCCTTAAAATTCACTATTTGCACAGTAAAAACACTATTTTTACCTTTTAGTCGCCTTAAACCTCTAATTTTTGCACCTAGGGCTCACTATTGCTAGGATTTGAGGCAATTTTAACTCAAACGGAGTTTGGAATTCATCTTCTTTAGGTATGAGCTACACTTTGAGCTCAAAATTTTTTATTTTCACCAGGAATTTATCTTACATTGTCGAGATCTAAAATTTTAAATTTTTCTTTTTAGAAGATTTTGAGAAAATCGTTTGGTGAAGAACTCTTACTTAGTAGATTTAGTTTTAAAACATTCCACTTTGTGATTTTCAGAATTTTCGGGAATTTGTTTGGATTTTATCAAATTTTCATAAATTATCATGGCAACGAGAATGAGTAAGGGAACAGAAAGGTGGATTTTGATGATCAAAAGTTTGTCAATTATAGGACTAACATTTGTTTCAATAATTTACTTAAAACTTAAAAAGTAATCCTGGATCGAGGATTTAAAATCCGGGTGGGGAAGTCAAAAGATTAATGAATGCTCGGCTGTCGGAGAAATTTTGTTACTTTACTGTCGAGGCTATTATTGGTGCAGTGATGGAGTTCTATGCTAATTTTAAGGAATTGCTAAAGACTATGTGTTTGTTCCTGAGAAAATGGTAGAATTTACTCTAAGGAAAATTAATGAATTTTATTAGTTAGAGGATGTGTATAGATGTCAGTACAAATCATTTTCTGCTACAAATGAGACTTTAGATGAAGTTATTTCTTTTTTTACTGATGGAAGAGGAGCTTGGAAGGTGAAGAATAATATTAAGGTAAACTTTCCTCTTTCTATGTTAAATGTAGTATCTAAGGCCTGACACTACTTTATTTCTAGTAAAATGATACCAACAAATCATCATAGTGAAGTTACAAAGGATAGAGCCATCTTGAACTTTTGTATCCAACAAATGAGAAGGATAGATGTAGGCTCTATTGTTTATAGAAACACTCATTCTATTGCTTTAGGAGAGACTACTGGTGGTTTAGCACACTTTGCCCTAATCTTCACACTATGTGAACAGGCAAGAGTTGATTTTAGAATGGATGAGGAGAGAATTGAAACTCTAAAACCTATTGGGCCTGCCAATATTAAGACTTATGAATCTCATGTTGGATGGAGATCTGGAAGTAGGTCCAGGGATATTCCTTCTACTTCAAGTACCACTACTTCTGGTACCCCTACTCTCCAGGAACTTACGGAGCAGAAGATGATCCAACAGAGAGATATATTGAGAATGGAAAGTAGAATGGAAAATATGGAGGCCAGTAATGCACGCAATGATGATTTGAGAAGATAGAAGTTCGAATATGATGTTGCTTATGATGGTGCGATGGTAAAATACATGAGGGGTGATCACCCAGTTCAATTTCCTACTCACCCTAGTTTTACTTCATATCAACAGCAAAATTTGGATGTGGAAGAAGAAGAAGAAGATGATGATTGGTGATGTTTTAGTTAGATTTTGTTTAGTTTATGTTTGATTATACTTTATTGTTGTGACCATTTTTTTTAGAGTGTGACACTTTATTTTAAATTCTATGTTGTATTGTGAAAAGTAGATTTGTGAAATTGTTTTTATAATGGAAATCATTTTCGTACTGTTAATTTTTAGTACTTTGTTGAATGTATTTGTAGTTAAATCTTTCTCATCAAATTTTTATATGTATTATGTGTTATTTAATGTTTTAAGTCTTGTAGCTTTTAATATTAGCCCCTGCAATATTTTAAAGTTAAATTTCAATATTAGAACCTTCAACAGCTTAGTCTTTCCTTTATGTGTTAAATGTTTTCTTTTATCGTTTATTTTTTTCATTTTTCATCCTAAATCTTTTAAAAATTTAAGTTTGGGGGGAAAGTAAAATTCCTTTTTAAAGAAAAGGAAATTAATTTTATTTGTCCTCAATTAATTATATTTTAAAAATATTTTAAAATTTAACATGACCTTTAGTATTAGAGGGTAACCTTAGATAACTATATTTGTGTTTCTAAATATATAATAATCTTAAGTAAAAATTTTCAATAATAAAGGTTAATTTTAGAGATTAAGATATTTGGTATGAGAGAATAAGACTATGTTTTTCTATTAAAGTAAAGGAATTTGTATTTTTGAAGTATTAAAAATCTGAGAGATTCATGTATAAAGAAAAGAATAAAACCTTATGAAAAATCTTTAAAGCAAATATGGATTTATAAAGTGAAAAATTGTGAAAAGTTTTAACTTTAAGAAGAAGATAGTGAAGTTCAAAATCATCAAAGGCTATTCAGATATAGTAATTCTCACATTAAAAAAAAGGGAGAAAAGAAAAGAAAAGAAAATGGATTGAAAATGATCCTGAAAAAGAAAAGAAAAGAAAAAGAAAGAAAAAGAAAAAGAAAAGGATAGAAAAAGATGTGATGAGAAGCTTGAGGAGATGCCTAATTAAAAATTGGTTTCACTTGAATCAACTTAAAGAAGAAGGCTTGACTACCTTTTCTAAACATATATTTCAATATTAGCATATTTACTAGTAAATTTTCGAGGAGTTATTTTTCATATGAATATTCTACGTGGCTTTAATATGAATAATTTACAATTTTTCTTGAAAAGAATATAGAATAAAAAATCTTAGACTTGACTGCTAGATATTCTTATACCTTTAGTATTAACTGGAGTCATATTTTTAGTGGACTAAAATATGGAAATCTAGAAGTTAAAATCTTTTCGATGAGTCATATTTTTATGTAGTAAAGGAGTTACTTGAGGACAAGTAACATTTAAGTTTGGGAGATTTTGATACACCATAAATATATGCATTTTAGACACATATTTTATACTCATTTTTGGTGATATTGCACTTTAAAGGAAAGTATTTTTCATGTTTTATTACAGGTTGTTGATTTTTAGGACTTGGAGAAAAAAGGGAGCAAAGATAGAATTTAGAGTCAAAATGGAGTTTTTGAAGAATTGTTTTGCACCGACAATGCCAGACTGGACGTCGACGGTGCTGTTTGATAGAGAGCATGAATTTTATTTAGAAACCACTTGTGTTGACGACACCAGAATGGGCGCCGACGGAGCCGGTGTCGGCGTAGGCCTTATTTCTATAATATTCGATGAATTTGGACACTTTTTGAAGAGTTTTTGGATGCACCTTTTGGAAAACCGACCTTAGGCTCTATTTAGAGCCAAAATTGATCATAAAATATCCCCCCTCCTTCACCTTTTCACACCCCTTCGCAACCTTCAACCGCTTTCCACTTTCTTCCACGCCATTCCACACCATTAGTCGTTTATTTTCTTTATAATTTTGAGTTTTCTGAGGTGAGTTTAAGTGTGAATTCTTCTCTAAGAGTGTTGGTGAGGGACAGAAGTGAGAGATTTGTTCTTCCTACATTTCTTAATAGAGGCTACAAGGGATTTGCTTGAAGAAAGAGTTTCAGATCAGTGTTGCTTGTTTATTATTATTGTATGAACTTTCTTTTATATATGAAATTTGTGTTTTATTTAATCTTTCTCATGAAGTCTGAGTAGTTTCCTTTATTTTTCTCCCTACTCTGAGATATGGTGAAATGAAAAAAAATTTGGGAGTGCCAATGTTATAATATAAAATAAATTGTGATGGTTTTTGAACCCCGTTTTCAAACCTTAAATTACTTTTTGAACTGGCCAATTGAATTGTTAAAATATATTGTGAACCATATGATTCAGGAAATGGAGTATGAGCTCTACAACAGAGTGAGAACCACATTTAAGTCCATGAAGGAGTATTTCATTCATGGAATTAAGTGCATATAAATAGGGAAATATACATTCTTAGGTATAGAATTGGATATTTTTAGGGTGACAAACTAAAGTCCCCAATTTGATCTTAGTGTTTAAGAACTAAAGCGAGATTTAGCCCTCAAGGGAAGGGAAGTGAGAGCTCTGGAGTGGGCACCACTATCCTCCTAGCCTAGCCACATATTTAAGGACTAAACCTAAGATTAGCCAATGATTATCTATAACATTGAATCAGGGTAGAGAATTAAAATTGCTCCTATTTGCCATAATAGATATTTAAACCATTTATTTCATCTCATTTAACCAAAAACTCATTTTAGTGGGAAAGATGCTTTTTTATAATAAAAAACTCCATCACATAAATATAGTTTAGTAGTTATTATTTTAAACTTTGCATTTAAATTTTGCTAGTAGTTAATAATATAATTTTGATATTATCTCAAATATTTGAAATTAGTGACAGTAATTTAATTTTATTTCTGTGAATTTCCTAGTTAATTTATCATTTTAAATTTGAACCTTCCTTGTGGAATTGATATTTGGGACTTTAATAGAAAGTCTTATATTACTTGATAACGATACCTATACTTACGTAGAATCCCAATAGTAAGTGATTAACATTAATATTCATAAAATACCACATCAAACTTTTGGCATCATTGTAAAGCGGAGTCAACTTTATAAATTTTACACAACTATATTTTTCGAGATCACCCAGTCCACAGGAATCTGTTGAAGATACTCCTTAGGGAAACTTGTTTACTTTTTTCATACAAAACATCTGGAGTGCATAGGAATGGATGGTATTAGGTATACATTTCAACAAGGTAATTTTCTCCCCATTGAATAGAAATGAGGTTGTCCAGAAGTTAAGTTAGGTTTTAATGTTATTAATAATCTCGTTGAATTAAGTTTGCTCCTTAAGTAGTTGCACCCCATGATAATTAATGGGTAGAGATGCAGTGTTGAATCCAGTATAATTAGAGATCCATTGTTTAGCGTGTGGCTTGGAATTGTCACTAGAAAATATTTGACATTTCTGATGATTTACATCCATACCAAAGTTTTGTTGAAAATGATTGAGGCCTTGAAATAATGCTTAGATACTAGTTTTTGAAGCATTGGAAAATAAAATAATGTCATCGGCATAAGATAAATTACTAATGCCAATGTTAGATTTGTGGTTATATGTCAAATAAGGAGAATTAACAAACATATAGTTAAACACCTTGGATAGATAATCTAATGCTAAGATGAAGATAGTAGGGGATAAGGGGTCACCTTGTTTGATCCCTCTAGTAGCACTAAAAAAGCCTGACTCTTGCCATTCACCAAAACTGAATGTGCATTACTTTTGAGCCTTCTTCCAATGAGTTGCATAAAATCTGCTCAAAATCCCCTAGTAGTTAAAGTATTCAAGATGAAGTCCCAATTAAGTATATCATAGGCTTTTTTGATGTCCAATTTGAAAATTACATTGTTCCCTTTGCATTTCTTGTTCATATCCAGTAGGAACTTCTGAGCAAGCACAATATTATTTATGATATTTCTTCCTTTCACAAAGGTAGCTTGGTTTTCACTAATAAGGTTTTGGAGATGTGGTTGGAGTTGGAAAACCAAGATTTTTCTGATAATCTTTGAAATAACAATAGTGAGAGTGATAGGTTTGAAGTACCCCCATGTTTTTTCTATGCTTGTTCTTAGGAATTAATGTGATGGTAGATGCAGTGAAGTATCTGAGAGGGTCACACCTTTAAAGAAGTCCTATACTGCTAGAGTAACATCAACACTAGTTTTAGACCAAGCTATCTTATAGAAAGTGGAGGAGAACCAATCAGGGCCTACTCATTTCTGCCCATCTATGGAATCAAGAGCTAATTTAATTTCTACTTCCAATGGAACCTGGGTGATGTCCAACCTTTCAACACATTCCCTGCAGTCTAAAAATAGATGTTCCTCAATGGAAGATCTAGAAGAGAGCCTTCTAGTGAAAAGATTTTGAAAATAAGCCACAACATCCATTGCAATATCCTCAGTAGTTGTGAGTTTGTGCCCCATTGAATTAGAAATAGATAAGATCATGTTGCATTTTCTTTTGAAATTAATACAAGCATGGTAGTAACTTGAGTTTCTCTTTCCTTGATCAACTTGGTGATGGCAATATTTAGGTTAAGGAATGTATCATAGTAGTTAAATTGTGAAAGAAGGGTATTTGCTCTGTGTAACTCATCCTCAGAAGTTAAAGCCGATTGAAAATTTGCTTCCAACTTCAATACTTCCTCTTCAATAGCTTTTATGTTGTCTGAGACATTGCCAAATTTCTCTTAGTTACAACCTTTAAGATATGAAGTCAACTTTTTCTTAAGTTTACAGAGATTGACCCAAGGGGTGGCAGCATGATCAAAAACCCAAACCTTGTCAATTTCATTGAGGAATTCAGGTTGAAGGGACACATTTTGAAAGTTGAAAGAGTAATCACCAGCACAGTGGGAGTTTTTTATAGCATAGTGTAGTGGACTATGATAAAAACCTGCCATAGCTAGGAGAGAAACATTGGTATAGGGGAAGGTTTGGAGCCATTGAGAGTTTCCCAACATTCTGTCAAGCCGTTCCCATTAAGTTCCCCTTCTCTAAGTAAAAGGTGGGACCTAAAGACCCAAATCAAAAAGAGTTGCATCAATGATGAACTCAATAAATTAAGTCATGGAGTAAGCCAAAGGAGGTCACCCGCCCCTTTTTTAGTAGGTGAAGTAATGCAATTAAAGCCTCCTTCTATAATTCAAAAAGAGTTAAAAAATTGACTCAGCTGAAGTAGATCCTACCAAAGTGTCTACTGTTGAGTGGCATTACAGCTAGCATATATGAATGGAGCAAAACCTTGTTGTACACCAATGGAAAACTGGAGATGAAAAAATTGGGGATGGTTGTGTATAACAGACCACTACATCTTGTTAACCTCTCTTTTTGTTGAGGTTTAAGTTATCCTCTATAGTAGCCTAGGCTCTATCCATAGGTCTTACCTATTGACTATTCCTTGAAAACTAGAAAAGGAACGCTCACCATTAAAAATTATTACTTGACTTGAAGCTCTACATATTAGTCCTAACCTTTAGCCCTTAGTAGGTGGGTTCATTATGGGGGAGCTCAAGGAGAGTTTCCGTAGGACTGCTTGCCATTAGGGTTGACTCTGTGTGTTGGTCTAGAGCTAAGGTACTCACCTCACTCACAATCACTCACAAATACAAACCCAAAATTTCTTGACTTTGATCCCTAGGCTAGGGTTTAGCTAAGACCAATATATAGAGGACTGAAATGGGGTTTTTATTGGTCCATAGCTCATTTATGGTGGTTGGCACCCTAATTCTACCAAAAATACCCAACTCGGCCTTTTTGCCCCTAAACTTCCCTAATATACCCAAGTACTCTTGAAACCCTAAATTTGGCAAAAATTCTCAAATTTACCCAAAACACCCAAATTGTTCAAAAATCATTTCAAACCTTTTCAAAACACCCAAATTACCCAAAATCACAAAAAATTGACAAATTACCAAAATGCCCTTCCTTAGCCCAAATTTTCAAAAATTCCAAGAAAATCCCAAAAATTTAAAAAACCTTCCAAATATTTCTAATTTCATTTTTTAAACTACAAAATGACCCAATTTTGACCAATTTGACTATTTTGATCAAAACCCCCAAATTGACTTTAAAAGCCCAATTTTCCTCAAATTTACCTCAAATTTCCATCAAATTGGCCCCATTTTTCCCAAATTTTAATTCTAAACTAAAATTCACCTTCCATATGAGCAATATAAACCAAATCCAAGCTCAATTTGCCCATTCATTGAGCCTAATGTTGATTTAAGGCAAACTCCCAATTTTGGCCACGTGACCTAATCTCACCAAATTGAACCTATAACATTCTCAATTTGCCACATTTTATGTTGAAAACTCTTCATAACACTCCTACACATCAAAATTTACCTTCAATTGGCCTTGTTGAGGCCTTAATTTCATTTAATTTCAACCCAAATTGAAAAAAAAATTCTCATTTTTGCCCCAAATTGGCTACGCGTCCAAACTCCACCAAATTGAATGCCTTAGCCCCAAAAATGGCACCCAATTCATGTTGAATACTCGTCATGACATTCTTATTGACCATTTTCAATAATAAATTTGGACTTAGCCGAAGCCTAGCCCAATCTAGACCCAAGTCTAGCCCAACATGCTAAATTTATCAAAATTCCAAAATCCCTCAAATTGGACCCCCAATTGAACTCAAAATCACTTGAATTCTTGACCAAAAATGTTTCTTACAATCATCTACACCATGTTGATCAATCAATTGGGCTCACGGTGATGGCTAGCCTAACCTAAACCCACTTTTATCCCAATTGACCTACAAAGACCCCTTTACAAAAAATTGACCTAATCAAACCAAATTGGCCAACCAAAGACCACCGCAGCCAAAATTTAAACCTTATTGACCAGACTAAACCCCATGGAACAACCCAAATGAGCCATGGACCAAGGGATCCTCAAACTAAGGGATTTAATTCTAAATTTGCTTAAACCAAGGATTTCTTTTGCTAAAACTAAACACCAACCCATTTAATTGTTGAGACAGATTCCTCTGGCTCACCTGACCTCCTAGCCCCCTCCCCTGGCCTCGCCTGCCGGTCTAGTGGCTGGAAAACACTAAAACCATAAGCCACCCTCATGGAATCAAAACCAATTCAAATCTTGAGACCGCCTCATCCAATCTTACGTTTAGAGCCTCCCTGCCCTGCACATAGCAACACTTTGCACCCTTCAATTGACCCACAGAGCCGCCATTGGCCACTTTTATAAAAACTCACCTCCATGGACAAAGGGAGGGGTGCTGAAAATTTCTTAAAGATACCCTCTAAAATTACTCTCTGAGCCTCCTTGAGACCTCCATAGTGTAACCTAACCACCACATTTCCATAAATCCCCTTTCTGGAGTTTAATTTTTGAGCTCAAAATCTTACCGGAGATAGGACCGAGCTCTCCACACTTCTACACTCCACCAAATAAAATTAAACTCACGCACATCATCACCACAGTGAAAGAAAAAGAAGCCCCATCAAATCCCCCTCATACAGAGCCCCTAGCATAACTTTATAACAACAACTGAAATCGAGCTTAGTCAAATTCATTCCTAGACCCTTCACCACTGCAAGAGGATCAATCCCTAACCTCTTTGGACCTCCATGAATGTATCGAGCACCTCTGATTGAAGCTTCCCTTCTCAAAGCAAAGGTATTGAACTCCCCCTCTTATCGAGTTTATTTTAATCCTCCATTTGATTAGAGCTAATTTTAATGACATGATTACCATATAGATGTGTTCATCACACCTAGATGATCATTTAGAAACAAAACGCACTTAATTTGGTTAAGAAATGAGTGAGATCATAAGCTTTGAAAATGAATGGTTCTCAGGCTAAGGCATTGGGGATGATGATGGGGAGCCATCTGATCACGCGTTTATCTAATCAATGGACGAGATCTAGCCAGTCAGCGCCTTCTTACATCAAACGTGGGCTGAGTCAGCGCTGAGGTGGACGGCGGCTCCGAACCAGAGGACCCCGCGTGGAGATTCGGAGACGCCTAAAATGAGCTTCCTAGGATCTAGTCAGCACGCACTGTTTAAATACATAAATAGGTCTTTTTCCTATTTATTTAAGTACCCTTAATTTAGAAAATACATAACTTTGTGTAGAAAAATTACTAAAATAAAATAAAAATACCCTCTTCCTCAGTGAACAGAGGAGAACAATGTGGAAATTGTTTGAAGTTCATTTGATGCAAATTTTATTTTTAATTAATTAATTACTATTTTGAGTCTTTTGATTCTTCATGCAAGTAGACATTTCACCATGGCTTGATATTTTGGCATGTTATTGCATCTGTCATGGGGGGACATTCTCTGATTTTTCAAAGTCAGAGAAGGTCTCTAGACAAAGATCCATATTTTTTAAGTTTATGTATATTATTTACATAAATTAATCATAATAATTAGCATGTTACTAAAAAATTCCAAGAAAATTTTGGAAGATTTGCTATGACCAGAGAACCCTTTAGAAAATGTTTCATGAGCTAGGTCATTAAGAATCACCTAATTTGCACAAAACTCTAAGACATAAAGAAAATTAATATGGGAAATGCAAAGATCTAAATAACTTGGTTTTTAATCTCCACTATAATTTGAAGTTCAGAGAACTCCCCATAAAAATTTTAAGACATGTGGAGCTCATTTGATAACTCAAATTGATTTTCTAAGTTAAGTGTCAACCCTAAAATGATTTTTGATAATTAAAATTTAACTAAAAAAATTATTAAAATTGTTTTTTGGAGTTCTCTGTGATTAGAGGAGATTTCTAAAATTAAAATGGTAATTAAAATAAAAACTTCATTTTTAGCCTAGTTTTAATATTTAAATAATTAAAAAAATGATAAAAAAAGTCTTGACCTGACTTTTGGTTGAGGTTTAGTTTTTCCTCTTTAGTAGCCTATGGTCTAGCCATAGGACTTTAAGCACTTAGGAACAATTGGAGTATTTTTCCTAATTTTCTAAGTGAAGGTATTGAATTTTGAAGCTTAAAATAATTTTTAAAGGCTAAAAATGGATTTTCACTAAAATAATTCCAACAATTCAAAGAAAAGTGAAAAAAAAAGTAAAATTTGTTTCCCTAGGTTCCTTGACTTCAGGGAGATTTAATAAAATTATAAAACTTAAAATTCCACATTTAAAACATTTTATAATTAATAAATGCTCAAAAATTTAAAATAATTCCTATAATTCAAATGAAACTCAATAAATCATGAAATTTGGTCTCAATGATTTTCTAGTCTAAATCTACCTGTAATAAAAATTTTAAGGGATTAGGCTTTACCTTGGTCAAGTTAAGGAATACTCTTTAAAAAATCCTATTTCTTGCATATAAATAAATATAAAAATTAAATTAAAATTTGAAAAATCACATTTTCCCCACTGATGTGTTAATTGACTCATGAGAGAGGTTTAATTTTGGAAATTTAGCCTTAATTAACATTTAGGCTTAATTCAAGAAAGGGGAATGTGTAACCTCTGATCCTAATCAATATATTTGGATGATTGAAACACAAGGGCATTAATTGGTAGAAACCAATCTCATTTTTGTTAATTAAAGGATAAATTTGTAATTTCCTTAAATTATCAAACTTTGGGAGTCTATCAAATTAAATGATCCTAGACTTAGGGGCATGGTTTTGGGTGTGAATAACTCACTAATTTAATACCCCTATTTAATGATTCAAATGACTTTTAAAAAATTTTTGATAATGAATCATCATCACTTAAAATTCAACTTTTTAA
>NW_018251804.1:57244-68517 GCF_001263595.1 Phalaenopsis equestris | reverse complement strand
AACCATTCTAGAAGTGCTCTATGACTTTACAAAAATTAGAGAATACTTCTAGATATATAGAGAGTAAACACTCAAAAGTTCACACCATGGTGATTAATATTTAATTTTTTATAATTTAAACATGATATAGAGTATTTAATTAATTTTAAAATAAATATAAGTCAAATAATTTTTATTTTTATTTCACATGATTCTCCTCTGTTCACTCAGCACAAAGGGGTATTTTTATTTTATTTTTTAATGATTTTTCTAAACCAAGTTATGAATTTTCTAAGTTTCTAAATTAATTTAAAGAAACAATACACTATTTTTCTATTTACCCATGTTGGTGCCACGTCCCTCCTCGGCAGCTCCGAAAGACTATGTGATGTGCTACTAGTTGATTTCACCTTCTGCGTTAGCGGTGCCTCAGACCACACTTTATGTTCTATCCCCTCGTTCGACTCCTCCTCTACCATGTGATGGACACATACGCAAATGAATGACATGCATTCATCGTCCCCAAGTGATTTAACTCGAGAACCGTCTACACTAAAATTCTTTGATCTCGCTCGATACTCAATTAAATCACTCACGGTTTGTTCCTATAGCTTCATCTACCCAAGAGGAACACATCCATAAGGTTAAATACATATCAAAAGCAAGTTCACTTCACAATTGGTGAAACCCAGAGCATTTTTAGGGTTAGTGAGCTATACCTTTACCCAAGAGGCGAGACATCAATTGGGTTGCTTGTAGACATTCATTGTGACCTCGTGAAGCTCCTTGAAGCACCAATTGGAGCTGAGGTTGAGCCTAGACAAGATTTTGATCAAGGGGTGATTCAGGCTTAGTCTAATAGTGGGTTAGAGTGCTCAGGAGAGAAGGTTTTGAAGGGGAACTTACTCGTTTGGTATTGGGAAGCTTTTGTAATGATTAATTTGATGTTTGGTGGAGTTTGATGAAGTGACAAGAAAGGTTCTAGATTTCAAACTTGAAATTAGGGTTAGACAGTGGGGAAGATGACTAGAATTTGATTGGGATGAGCTTAGGAAGGTTTGGGGAAGCTTTGAGAGAAATTTGAAGTGATCTCTCTAAGCAATTAGTAGCACCTCTTCTATGCCCATGAGAGAGGTGGCTTAAAGAGAGGAGGAACTAGGGATGAATTGACCAAGTAAGTGGTTGGAGAAGGAAGTTAGGTGGAGGGTTGAACGACATAATTCACCAATGAAAGTGAGCTACATTGGATGGGTGAAAATTTGAGTTTGAGCCAAACATGACCTTCTCGCTTTTGGGTTTTCCAGTGACTAGGCCAGTTGAACAAGCCAAGGGAAGTGGCTAGTAGCCTCAAGAAAGGTTTAATTGTGATTAGCTTAAAGGTTTTATGGTTGATGGCATTAGATAGAGAGCTTAGCCAAATTTGGGGTCAAGTCTCCTTGATTTGGGGGACCTTGGTTTATGGCTCAAGTTTTTGGTCTTGAGTGATTTAATTAACATCCTAGGTGGCTAATCAAAGTATGAGGGGGTTAAGCTTAGATTATGCAAAATTTTTTAGTTGATTTGGGGCTTGGGTTAAAAGTTAATTGGGCCAAGAATTGGAATTGGTCTTAGCATGGGCTAGGTTTAAAAATCATTTGAAGGGTTTAAATGGTCCATGGGTATGTCATGGAGAGTTTAGGATCTGAAATTTGGAGAATTGAATTGATTAAATGTTTCAATTGGATGGAATTTTGAAGTTGGGCCAATTTGGGGCATTTGGTTTGGACTTGGATTTAGGTTGGGTTTAAGCTTGGGTATAGGTCAATTGAGGGTTTAAATTGATCTAGAGGAATGTTATGAAGAGTTTAAAATTCAAAATTGGGAAATTGGATGGGCTATGGGGTTCAATTTGATGGAATTTGAAAGTATGATCATATTGGGGATTTCAGACCAAAATTGAAATTATGGTTTGGAGGTTTGTTCAATTTGGCTCCAAATTAGTGTAAATTGGGATTAGGCATGTTGATAAATGATTTTAACTTGAAATTTTGTGAAATTGAAATATATTGAGTGGAAATTGGGAGTAATTTAGGGAATTTGGGCTTTTAGGGGCAAAATTGGTATTTTGGTCAAAATCGGTCATTTTGGTGAAATTGGGCCCAATGTGTGGTTAGGATTGGTTTAAGGGAGGTTTGAAATGATTTTGGGAGACTTTGGTAATTTTTGGGATGTGAGGGGTATTTTGGTAATTTTGACAGATTTAGGGGTATTTTGTGAATTTTAAAAATTTTGGGGTGTTTTGGTCAATTTGGATGGTTTAGAATGGTTTTACATGATTTTTCGAAAAAATTACGAATTTGGGTCATTTTTGAAATTTAAGGGTTTCAGGGGCAATTTTGCAATTTTGAAAAAGTTTGGGGTTAAAACTTTGAAATTGGTTAATTGGGGAGGATTAAAATCCATTGAAGGTACTAATCATAAGATTACCCTATTTGAGCCATGGAACTAAGGGGAAGCTTACTTTGGATCCTTCACGTGCAGTACCAACCACCCTAGCCAAGGGCTAAGACTTTGGGGACCACCACATGAGTTTCCAAAGGAGCAAAAGGGAATAAGTTCAATGGTTGTGATTTTGGGGTTATAGGACAAGGGGAGAGTTGTGATGTGCTTGACTGGGTGGATGATCAAATCCTAATCACCCAAGGTTGCCCTGTCCTATGGCAGGATCCTAAGCACTAAGAGAAGGAAAAAAACCTTTCCAAAATCGAGGTCAACAAATGAATTTAATTTTTTAAATAATAGCTAAAATAATATAAGTTTAGTGCATGATGTTTTAGCCAAATTTTGATCGGTCAAATACCATATAAAAGACATAAAAGGAATGTTTCAAACACTCAAGAAGTATAATATGAAAGTCAATCCAAAAAAATACAAATCTGAAGCTAAATCCCAAAAATTTCTCAGATGCATCCTTACTCACAAAGGATAAAGGTTAATATAGAGAATTACAAACACTATTGAGTATGTCATCTCCTCGGAACACCAAGAAGGTGCAAAGCTGACTTGTTGGTTCACAATGCTCAATCGATTCATTTTGAAGTTAGGCAATAAACGTACACCATTCTTCAAAATGGTAAGGAAAGTCATGGGCTTTGAATGGTTGACCAATTTGAGCAAGCATTATACATCCTAAAGTAATATATATCAATACCACCACTACTACAACGTCCCAAAAAAAAGGAAAAACACTCCCTATATTTGGGAGTTGGGTTTGAAGCTATCAACTTAGCCTTCATTTGAGAAGAGCTAAGATGCAATTTCTAATCTACTAAACTAGTTTGGTTCTTATAGGTTATGAAGTTAGATACACAATCTGAGAAAAACTAACACTTACTCTAATTATCTCTATTCACAAGCTTCAAAAATATCGTTAGATACATTTAATCAGAGTCATCACTTACCACCCCCTCAAAATTGTGCTCACTTGGTTGAAGCATTTTGTTGACTCTGTGAATCTGATATCACCTACATCCATGGGATGATAATAAAGTACATGATGTACCTGAATTTTTGGTGAACTTCTCCAGAAAAGGAAAATTGGGTGAAGGAATTGACACTTGTGGCCTGAATTAAAGGAAAAGTGGGTGAAAGAACTGACACTCATGGCCTAACCTGGCCCTTGTAAATCAAAGGAGTCTCAAGTTAGGTGAAAGCAGGAATCAACCTAATATTGAGCAGTCTAGCTAGAGAGTTTTTACTAATCTGTCATCCTTGAGTTTAAAGTTTCCAAAAACTGGTTAGGTTATGAATCCTAATAGTTATTTTAGGCCTAGCTTTTGGAGTAGGCGTCCAACATCTACTGATGAAGTCAAATTTGCAACTTGTGGTGAATCAAGTCGATGGAGAATTCGTGTTTAGAGATAAAATGATGAACAAGTACTTGAACAAGGCCAAGATAGAGATATTGAAGTTTTTAAAGTTTAGAATTGAGCATGTTAATTAAGAAGTAAATAAAGCAGATGACCTTCCATCCAGAGGCTTTTTTTTCATATTAGAGATGACTTAGAAGCTTCTTGGTAGGCCATTGAGCAATAAGAGGCTATGGTGGTAGAATTAATAAAAGATATAGTTAGATGGAACCCAACATCCAATATCTGGAAACCAAAATGATTCTTGAGGAAATCAATAGCGTATGAATATTCAAGTTCAAAGCTGAGAGATACCTTATGATTGAAGGAGAAGATCGAACACTTCACTATATATAAGATGTGATATGGAAACATAGGTGATATAAATCTACTAGAAAGCACACTCTAGCAAATGTTTGAGTTAATTCAAAATAATAATAAAAAAAGCATTAGCACTTCAAGTTTAGTGATAAGGCTAATTCTATTCGAGCCTCAAGAAAAATATAGAGGAGTTTTCCGAAAGATGTGAGTAACTCTAGAAGTTTGCTCTGTTGGAGCACCAACTTGCCCATGAACTATAGCTCATTGTCTGTCCCTAGAATTTAGCTATTTTGGGGCTTGACAACCTAATGTTGTTTCCTCTTATAGAAAGCTAGCACAAATTCCTTTTAGTCATGATGGATTTTTTTTCAATCTAGATTGAAGAAAGGCTCTTGCAAAAATTATTGAAGGGATTGTTTGGAACTTAATATGGATTGACATCATCAATCAGTACGACTTATTCTAAGTTCTTATCACTGACAATGTTTTAACCTCATTTTTGGTTAACCTCAATTTCCTGGATTACACATAATTGAATTTCACTTGAGCTGAGTCATGAACAAACCCTATATAGTAAAAAAACTTAACAAAAAATAAAATTAATGAAAATAAACTTTAAATACAATGAAATTTAATCAAATACTAAAGTCAACGCTAAAATCAGCTTATGTCAACTAAAACCCAGGCCCGAGATCATTGTAGCACTCAAATCTTAAAGTTGAATCTTGCATGAAAGTTATTATCATATATAAAATTCATGAAAATAATATAAACAATCATTTTAACCAATTTTTACATAAAACACTCTAATTCAAATTTTAATTCATGAAAACTATCAACACAAACCCTAAGAGTATAGTTTTCTCCACATACCAATTTAGTGCTCCAAATAACAGTACATGATTTGCATAATCTTCAAAATTAAACGTGTATAGTATACTAACAATATTTGTGGTCACCAGTCACCTTTTTTATGTAAAATTAGGAACTTAGTGTTTTAATGCCTAAGAAGTGGTTTTCCACAAAAAAAATTTAACGAGTCATTATTTCTTAATCACGAATGCATTTATTTTATCAAAACCTTTAAAATAAGGCCCTTCGTTCTTAAATGCAACATTATTTAAAAGCCAGTGAATTCGATGATGATGAAGTGAAAGAAAAAAAAGATAACTTTAATAATAAAAGGATAAGTTATCTATAACAACCTTAAAACGACCTCATATAAGGTTTGGACTTCAAATATCGTTGTTATAAATTTAAAAATACACAATTTGTTCCAATAAAATTAATTAAGAACTATAACTCAAAATCTACCATTTTTCTCTGCTAAGGTTTTAATCCAACTTTGACATGAAATCTCTTTGTATGGAGCTTATTTAATCAAAACCATTTATATCATTATAATCCTTACATATCGATCCCGAAACTATAGATGTATAAAATTAATAAAGTTGACTCCACTTTGAAGCGACGCCAAAAACATGATTCGTTCTTTATGAATAAGAAACTGAAGCAAATTATGTTGGGATTCTATGCAAGTATACATATCGTTATCAAGTAATACATGACTTTCTGTTTTAGCCCCAAATATTGATCTTACGAGGAAGGTGTAAATTTGTAATGGAAATTTAAATCAAGAAATTCAAAATAATAAAGAATCTACTATACTAAATTCAAATGTTTAGGGTGCTATCAGAACTAAATTACCAACTACTAGCAAAACTGTAAAGCAAAGCTAAGCAATAACTACCAAACTATATTTTTCTGACGAAGTTTTCAAATATGAGAAAGCATCTTTCCCACTACAATGAGTTTTTGGTTAAATGTGAGAGATAAAGGGTTTTAGTATGTCTTGTGCCAAATAGGAGCAATTTTAATTCTCTACCCTCAGTCAAGTGTTATAGAGAATTGTTGGCTAATCTTTGGTATAGTCTCTCAATCTATGGTTAGGTTGGAAGATACTAGCTGTCACTCTAGAGCTCCCAACTCCCTTCCCTTGAAGACTAACTCTCGCTTTAGTTCTTAAACACTAAGACCAAATTGGGGATTTTAGTCTGTCATCCTAGAATATCCAAATCTTCGCCCCATTAATATATATATTTCCCTATTTATTTGCACTCAATTTCATGAACAAAACACCCCTTCATGGAATCAAATGTGATTCTCACTTTGTTGTGAAGCTCATACTCCATTTCATGAATAGTATGTTTCACAACAGATGTTAACATTTCAATTGGCCAAATTAAAAACTAAATTAAGAACGGAGTGAAAAAATCTTTCACAATATATTTTATATTTTAAAATTGGCACATCCAAATTATCTCTTCATTTCATCATATCTCATAGTATGGAGAAATACAAAAAAAAACTACTCAGACCTCATGAGAAATATACGATAAAATATAAATTTCATAAATAAAAGAAAGTTTATACAACAATAATAAACAAACACCACCTATCTTTGACTCTTTCTCAAAGCAAATCCCTTGTAGCTCCTCTTGGACTCTTTCTCTTTTTACAAGTCTCTTAATTCTCTCTTTGAAGATGTTGGGAAGAAGAAATCTCTCACTTCTCTCCCTCTCCAACAACTCTTAGGAGAAATCACACTTAGACTCACCACAGTACACAAAACACACAATGAAACACTAAAGAAAACTCAATGACATGCTAGCAGACTCCTTTTTCTGATCTATTTCTGCTCTAAATAGAGCATAATGTTAGATTTCCAAGAGATGTATTAAATAACTCTTCAAAAAATGTCCAAATTTGTTGAATCTTCTAAAATTTTGCCCTGCACCGATTTCAGTGCCTTCAGAGCCCACGATGGCGCCGTTGGCGCCAGTGGCCCAAAATTAATTTGTACTCTCTGTCAAATGGTGCCATCGGTGCCCATTCTTGCGCCGTTGGTGCCCCCGCTGTTCTGGACTCATTCCTTCATGCTGGCGTCGTCGGCGCTGAGTATTTCTTTCCTAAACTTTATTTTGACTCCAAATTCCAACATTTTTGCTTTATTTTTGCGCCAAGTGCTAAAAATCATCAACCTACAATAAAATATGAAAAATACCTTTCTTAAAAGTGCATTATCATAAAAAATGAGTACAAAATATAGGTCTAGAAGTACATATGTTTTTGGTGCATTAAAATCCCCCAAACTTAAATGTTACTTGTCCTAAAGTAACTCCTTTACTACATAAAAATATGACTTATAGTAAAGAGTTTAACTTCTAGATTTCCATATTTTAGTCTATTAAATATCATAGCATAACTTAAGAAAAAGGTAAAATAACTCCCTTTAATACTAAAGGTATAAGAATATCTAGCAGTAAAGTCTAAGATTTCTGATTCTCTATTTTTTTCATGAAAAATTGCAAATTAAAATTACAAATTGTCATATTAAAGCCACTTAGAATATCCATATGAAAAAGAACTTCATGAAAACTTTACTAGAAAATATGCTAATACTTAAATAAAAGTTTAGAGAATGTAGCTAAGCTTTCTTCCTTAAGTTGATTCAAGCGAAGCAAATTTTTGATTAGGCATCTCCTCAAGATTCTCCTCACATATTTTTCTTCTTTTCTTTCCAATTTTTGATTAGACATATCCTCAAGTTCTTTTGCTTTTTGCTTTTCTTTTTTTTCTTTTTTTTCTTTTTCATTTTTATGTAAGGAGTACTATATCTGGATAGGCTTTAATAATTTTGAACTTCACTATCCTCTTCTTAATGTTAAAAAAATTTTTCACATTCCTTCACTTTATAAATTCATCTTAGCTTTGAAGATTTTTTATAAAGTTTCAATCTTTTCTTTCTACATGAATATCTAAAATTCTCAATACTTAAAAAAATACAAATTCCTTTACTTAAATTAAAAAAATATAATCTTATTCTCTCAAATCAAATACCTTAATCTTTAGAATTAACCTTTATCATTGAAAATTTTTACTTAAGCTTACTATATATTTAGAAACACAAATATAGTTATCTAAAGTTGGGCTCTACTACCACAAGTCATGTTAAATTAATTTTTTTTTAAAATATAGCAAATTGAGGACAAATAAAATGAAGTTTCTTTCTTTAAAAAGGAATTTTTCTTCCCCCCAAAACTTACTTTTTTTAAAGATTAAGCATAAAAAATAGAAAATACAGGGTGGAAGAAAATAGTTAATACATAAAGAAAAGACATACCTGTTGAAGGTTCTGTTTTTGAAACTTAACTCTGAAATATTGCAGGTGCTAGCATGAAAAGCTACAAGACTTAAAACATTAAATAGCACATTACTTGGAGGATATATATATTAATATTTGCTGAGAAAGATTTAACCAAAAGTAAATACAACAAAGTAATAAAAATAAACAACAGTATTAAAATAAATTTCAATTCAAAAATAGCTCTTTAGACTATAGTTCACAACACAACATTAAACACAATCAATGTATCACACTCTACAAACTAAACAATAACAACAACAAAGTGCAACAAACTATAAACTAAATAAAAGCTCACAACTATGACAAGCAGACATCATCACTCATCCTCTTCTTCATTTTCTTCTTCTTCTTCTATATCAAAGTTCTGCTATTGATAAAGGGTAAAGATAGTGTGACTAGGAAACTACACTGAGTGGTGTCCCCTCATGTATCTAACCATAGCATCATCATGTGCAGCATCATATTCAAACTTTTGATTTGTTAAATTATCATTATGTGCATTTCTGGCCTCCAAATTTTCAATCCTGTTCTCTATCCTTAAGAAATTGCCTTGTTGGATCATCAGCTGTTTCATAAGTCCCTGGAGAGTAGGGGTACTATAAGTAAAATGAATATCCCTACTCCTACTTCCCGCTCTCCATCAAACATGAGATTCATAGGTTTTAATATTTGCTGGCCAAATAGGTTTAAGAGGCTCAATCCTTTCCTCATCAATTCTAAAATCAACTCCTGATTGCTGACATATTGTGAAAATCAGGGTAGGGTGTCCTAATCCACTAGTCATCTTGTTGACCTCATTTTTGGTTAAGGCCTAGTTTTTCCTCTTTAGTAGCCTAGGTTCTAGCCATAGGACTTTCCTGTTGACTATTCCTAGAAAACTTGAAAAGGACCCTCACCATTAGAAATTCAAAACTCTTCTTTACTCAACTTGAAGTTCTACGAATTGGTCCTAGCCTCTAGCACTTAGTAGGTGAGGTCACTGTGGGGGAGCTCAAGAAGAGTTCCTATAGGACTGTTGGACCTTAGGGTTGGCCCTAGGTGTTGTTCTAGAGCTAAGGCACTCACCAATAATCAAGTCACTCACAGTTAGTCACAAATGCAAACCAAAAGTTTTCTTGACTATTTGATCTCTTGATCTTTTGGGAGACTCATGGAGATGGTCCCCTAGACCCACTAGCCATAGAGTAAGGTCTAGATAAGACCAGTACATAGAGGACCCAAATGGGGTTTCCATTGGTCCATGGCTTATTTATGGTTTACCAAAATGCCAAACTTAGCCTTTAGCCCCTAAACGCCCAAATTACCTAAATACCATTCGGACACGAAATTTGACCAAAATTCCAAAATTTACCCAAAATACCTAAATTTTTTAAAAAATCATTTCTAACCATTTGAAAACACCCAAATCACCTGACCAAAATTTACCAAATTTCCAAAATACCCCCAAAAATTGCCAAAATTACCCAAAATTTAAAAAATTCCAAAAAATTCCAAAAAATTTAAAATATTCCCAATTTCACTTTTCTCAACTATCACATAACCCAATTTGACAAATTTGACCATCTTTGACCAAAACCCCTGAATTGCCCTTATCCAAAACCCCCAAATTACCCTTAAAAGGCCCCATCTCCCCAAATCCACTTCAAATGTCCATCAAATTGGTCCCAATATCCCCCAATTTCAAGTAAATTTGGCCAATTTGACCATCTTAGACCAAAAACCCCAATTTTGGCCCCATAACTTGATTCCACCAAATTGAACTCATAGCCTACTCAATTGGCCACAATTTGTGTTAAAAAATCTTCATAACAACCCCATACATCAAAATTGACCTTCAATTGGCCTTGGTGAGACCTCAATTTCATTTGATTTCAACCTAAGTCCAAAAGCCCCAAAATTTAGCCCCAAATTGGCAAAGTCCCAAAATTTCACCAGATTGATTACCTTAATCTCAAAATTGGCACCCAATTTATGTTGAAAACTCTTTATGATATTCCTATCGACAATTTTCAACAATCAATTTGGACTTATCCTAAGGCTAGCCTAATCTAGACCCAAGTCTAGCCCAACATGCCCAAAATGCCCAAATCTCCAAAATCCTTAAAATTGACCCTCCAATTAAACTCAAAATCACTTCAACCCTTCACCAAAAATGCTCATTAAAATCATATACATCAAATGAATCAATTAATTGGGTCAATTGACATGTCTAGCCTAGCTCAAACCCAAGTTTTGGTCATTTCAACCCACATTGGACCGATGCACTAAAATTAGCCTAACCACCCCAAAGTCACCAAATTAATGACACCTAGAGGCCACCTCATCCAAATGAAATGTTAGAGCCTCTCTGCCCTCCACCAAAGCATCAAATTGCACCCTCTAATTAGCCCTGACAACCACCCTTAAACCAATTTTTATAAAAGCTCCCCTCCACGACCATGGAGGGAGAGTTGAAGTTTTCTCCGAGAGAGTCCTCCAAATTGCTCACAGAGACTCTTTGAGACCTCCTCAGCTCAAGACAACGACTTTACCCCACTGATTCCCACTGTGGAAGCTCAATTTTGAGCTCAAACTTTTTCCTAAAACCAGGACAGAGCTCAATACACCTCCACAGTCCACCAAACTCAAATTAAACTTACCCACACCTTCACCACAGTGAAATAAGGAGTGGACCCATCAAATCACCCCTCCATAGAGACCCTAGCATAACTTTAGCCCAACACCTGAAATCGAGCTTGGTCAAATTCATACCTAGAACTTTCATCTCCTTGGACCTCAACGAATGTGCCGAGCACCTCTGATTGAAGCTTTTGTTCTCAGAGCAAAGGTTCTGAACTCCCTCTCTGCTAGAGTCTATTTTGATTCTCCATTTAATTTTG
>NW_018251804.1:54856-57222 GCF_001263595.1 Phalaenopsis equestris | reverse complement strand
TTTAATTAGGCTTAATTTCATGGCATCTTAACCATATAGATATGTTCCTCTAGTCTAGACGAGCATTTTAAAAAAAATTTGTTTAACTTGGTTGAGAAATGAGGGATATATCAAGTCTTGAAGATGGACGATTCTCGGGCTAGGCCATTAGATGATGACAAAGATCCGTCCGATCACACGTTTATCTCATCAACAGATGAGATCAAGGCAGACAGTGCTTCCTTACGCGAACTGCGGGCCTAGTCACCGCGGAGGTGGATGGCAGCGTCAAATAGGAGTGTGCCGCGTGGAGCTTCGGAGCCACCGTAGGTTGACATAGTGCCGCGTGTTTAAATAGATAAATAGGGATTTAAATAATTCAGAAAATGCTCCCTAACTTAAAAAATTCATATCTTGGTGTAGAAAAATCATAAAAATAAAATATGAATACCCTGTTGCTCAATGAACAGAGGAGAACAATGTGAATATAATTTGAAGTCCATTTGATAAATGTTTATTTTTAATTAATTAAATACTGTTTTGAGTCTTTTGAGTCTCCATTCTTGTAGACATTTCACCATGACTTGAAATTTTAGCATGTTGTTGCCTCTGTCTTAGGGAACATTCCCTAATTTTTCCAAAGTTAGAGGAGATCTCTAGACATAGATCAATATTTTTCAAGTTTATATCTATCATTTTCATAAATTAATCATAATAATTAGCATGTTGCTTAGAAAATTCCAAGAAAATTTTGGAAGGTTTGCTATGGCTAGAGAACCCTTTCGAAAGTATTTCATGGGTTAAGTCATTAAGATTGCACCTAATTTCCACCAACCCTAAAACAAAAAGAAAAATAATTTTAGGTAACACAAACATCTAAATGACTTGATTTGTAGTCTCCATTAGGATTCAAAGTTCAGAGAACTCCCCATAAAAATTTCAAAACATTTGGAGCTCATTTAATAACTAAAATTATTTTTCTAAGTTAAATGACATTTTTGACACTAAAATAATTTTTAACAATTAAAATATAACTAAAAAAATTATGAAAATTAGTTTTTGGAGTTCTCTGTGATCAAAGGAATTTTCTAAAAATAAAATGGTAATTAAAATAAAAACTTCATTTAGCCTATTTTTAATATTTAAATAAATAAAAAATGATAAAAATCACAAAAATAATAAAATTCATGGAAATATTCTAAATTTTTTTCTAAGCATTTAAGAACCATTGGAATATTTTTACTGACTTTCTAAACGAAAGTATTGAATTTTAAAGCTTAAAATAATTTTTAAAGGCTAAAAATAGATTTTCACTAAAAAAATTCTAAAAATTCAAAGAAAAATTAGAGAAATATGAAATTTATTTCTCTGTGTCCCTTGACATTAGAGAGATTTAATAAAAATATAAAACTTAATTTTCCACAGTTAAAATATTTTATAATTAATAAATACTCCAGAACTTAAAATAATTCTTAAAATTTAAATGTAATTTAATAAATCATGAAATTTGGTCCCAATGCTTCTTTGGTCTAAGTATACCTCGAGTAAAAATTTCAAGGGTAGGCTCTGTCTTGGTCAAATTATTGAAATTTCCTTGAAAAAT
Organism: Phalaenopsis equestris; assembly: GCF_001263595.1. NCBI lineage: Eukaryota > Viridiplantae > Streptophyta > Magnoliopsida > Asparagales > Orchidaceae > Phalaenopsis > Phalaenopsis equestris. The sequence goes on along the minus strand of NW_018251804.1, from coordinate 55,640 downwards.
CCTATTTTTGCATTAAAATAAATATGTAAATTAAATTAAATTTTAAAAAATTATATCTTCTCCTCTGACGTCTTAATTGATCCATGAGTGAGGTGGGATAAAAATTCCAAAGTCATTTGGATTAAATTTGATGAAGTATTAGAGCCTTAGGGGCAAAAGTGTAATTTTAGAAGTTTAACCTTAATTAACATTTAGGCTTAATTCAAAGAGGAAAAGGGGTAACCTCTGATTTTAGCTAATTTATTGGATGATTGAAACTAAAAGCTATTAATAACTCACCAATTTAACAGCTTTATTTTATGTTCAAATGACTTTAAGAAATGAATCATCACTTAAAATTTTAATCTCTTTCAAAAATAACTAAGACATCCACCAAAACCTTAAGGGCTTAGTAGTGACCTAAGCTAAATCAAATTTGGTTAAATAAGGATTAGAAAAGTGAACATAATTAAAATTGAACATCTTTAAAATACTACAAGCCCAAATTAAAGTTGTCTAAATATCTTTGATAGCACTAACTTGCCTCTTTAAGGGTTTTTACCCACATAATTTACAAATTAAATCACAAATGATAATTACCCTACTCTTAGGGATAATTGAAACATCATTGTTCACTGAGCATTAAAGGTATTTATAGGATGTATTATTAAGCAACATAATAAGTTTAAATGAGCTTGAGACTTTTCACCAGGTAGTAAGAGGGAAGCATGGACTTGCTTCTTCCTCTAGACCTGTTGGATACCTCAGATGTCTACTAAACTTAATATGTTTTGCTTAACAAAAA
>NW_018251804.1:42386-54725 GCF_001263595.1 Phalaenopsis equestris | reverse complement strand
CACAACATTCAAAATATAAAACAACTCAAAATTTATTCACAAACATCACAAAAACAACAACTAAAACTAAATTAAGACATCTCTATGGGATGATCGGGAATCCCTTGGAGGAGGTAACCTACGGTTGCTAACGAGGCTTCCCATGATCTAAATGAAATTATGGAACTCATTAAGTTGAGTTAATAAATTAATTTGGACTATGTGAATCCAATAAAAAATAGTGCTGCCAGAATGAGGGAACTGTAGGATCCTAACTGGTGTCTCTCTAATTAACTTTAACATCCCCCATAAAATTTAAAGAAATTCAACCATAGGGCCACCTGATTCGACACCATAACTTCAAATCCTAGAAAACTTAAATTTGTCGCGACAAGGAGCTTGGAGCAAGCATGGTGGGCAGCGCGACCATCTTCAACAACAAAACTTGTCTTCCCTAGCTAAATCATTCATTCCTTAGAATTAAACAACCAAGCCATAGGATTTCAAGGTTTTCTCCTTATGCAACATAAATCCTCACCTCATCTTTAGGCATTCGTACAACTCTGTTGTACAATATAAGCCCTAACTCATCTTAGGATTTCTAGGTTGTCATTCGTCATGAGCTAAATCCTCACATCTTCCATGCTATAAAGCTATTTGTATGTGTGATTCATGTTTAAGCCCTAAATAACAAAATTGGCAGGATGAAACACCTAAATATTTCTTCTCAAAATTGAAACCAAACCAAAGGATAGAATAGACCGGGAAGTCAACGGGTTTTCCTCTGAATCTATGACATCCCATAGATCTTCCTTCTTTGGATTCCAAAAATAAAATGCTCCAAACTTTAGCCAATCCCATCTCACACCTCTTTGTCCGATTCCGTAGAACAGTCCTATCCTTTTGAAATCCTTAATCCTTGAAGATAATTTTGAAATCCTTGAAGATAATATTTTTTGATTTTTATCGAAAGTTTTCTTAGGTGGCTTTGGTCATTTAAGATGTAATTAAATATTGGGGCATGCCCTTATAGAAAACTTCTCTGAACCCAGCTTAGTAAAAACCTGATTTAATTCTTCATATTAAATAGGGGAAATTGTCGGCAAATAAAATGATTTAACAGACCAAACGGACTTCATACATTTTTCAGTTTATTTGAGCGAGCCTCATCCTCAAGCCTTGTGTTTATCCTTTCAGATATTTACATGGTTCTTTCATTTAAACTATGAAAAATATGGGATCAGTTTGATTTAATATTTTTCTAGACATTAAAATGTCCTTCTGAAGCGGGCGACGGGATTTCAATTCCGGTGACCGACAGCTTCTTACGGGCAACTCCCCTAAACTAAAAATAGTGCCGACATCTTCTGGCGACTCCGCTGGGGAAAAAGGCGACTCCACTAGGGACAAGCATTTTTCTCCATTTAAATAAGGAAATATTATCTTCACTCATCGGTAATGTGTCCATGTCCCTCTTGGACCAAATTACTCTTCTTCCATTGACATACTTTTCCCATTTCTGTCTTGGAAAAGTACGACCAACTCTTTGGACTTTAGGACTGCCTGTTCAATCACCTTTGAACAGAGGGGTTCAGGAGGCCATTAAGGACTCTTTAAATCTTCATGTGGGGTTGGACCCCAATAGGTGTGTTGGTGGAATAGTTCCACCTGGGCATTGTGTGCTGCTAAATGGATCCCGCACGAGGTCCTAAACACTTCACATCACCCTTCCAAGTCTGATTTGCTATTTTACAAATTAAATCAAATTGCGTTGTGTTGCGCACGCCTTAAAATTTATTAAAATTTTCTACTTTTAACTTATCTTTTAACTAAAAATTTTTAAAATCCCCACAAACTAAAATTTGCCCGGTCTACAGACCAACCTATGTAAATTTTCAGCGCTTGCACTAAAGATTACAAGGTTTTGGCCATATAGCTAGTCTCAAAACTTTCTGTTTTAAAGCTGTTGCAATGGCCTACCCAAACGCTGACCTTTCCTCCAAGTTGCCGACAATTCATGAAGCCCGCAACGTTGCTCCCACCATTAAGTTCAGAGCCGGATTTGAAGACCTCGAGGTTATCCTTGGTAAGGCTCTATTCGTCGTGATGAAAGTCACCGCTCTAGAAGTCCAGGAGCCGTCTGCTAAATTCAACCTGAACTGTCTTCAGGATTTCCCTTCCTACAAGAGGGCCAAGACTACTATCGCCGTGGCACCTACGAAACCTGTTGTCTTTGCTTCTATTAAGGGGGAAGAATTAATGATCATTGAAGATCCGACTGAGGTATTAAATGTCCCTCCATCAGTGTTCAAAATCGAGTAGGGTTCAAAGACTACACCACTAACCCGAACTCAGAAGAGAAACCGCAACATAAGAGTTCGGAGGGCTACTAAAGCCCAAAATCCTGAGGAAATACCTGTCGAGGAAGATCCTCACCAGGAACAGTTAGAATTACCGAAAGTATATCCACTTCTGTGGGGAAGTAGATTCCATCCTTTGATGGATACCAATGGGTACGAAAGTATCCAAAAAATCATCGCTACATTATCGTCACTTCATGGACAGGGTGTGGAGAAAGAAACATACTCCTATCACCCGAGTCAGTTCAATTTTTCAGAGGCTAGCTGCCAAAGAAGGCTGTTCAGTGAGTGAACTACCTAAACGAGTGGGACATGCAATATCCCCTCGCATGGAGAAAGAAATTTTAAAGGACGCCAGATCCGCTAAATGATCTCAAAAGTTAACTGAGGCCTTGCCTACTCGTATTCCTGTCTGGTTTCACTTGGAGAGCAGAGTTGATACCACCATAGTCACTACTGAGTCTGCCGTCACCTGGACCGCAGGCCATTGACCACTTAAGTCAAGATTGGGTCCAAGAATCCTGCGAATCACCCACTACAAAGACATCCCTAAAATTCCAAAGGAAAAGATGAAGAAATTAATCGATACTGTAGCTGGTTTGAACCATGGAGAGCATACTTCTCCTCGACATCCCGATGTTTCCGATAGGACACCCCGTCCTGAGACTTTACCGTCAAAGAAAAAGGTATGGATACCCAAGGTTGCTGTACCAATACAGGCTAGTGAGCCCGCAGGGCAAGATCATGGAATGAAGCTAGGGTCTGAAGTATCTGACATCATCACAGTGATTGCTAGTGAAATGGAAGAACAAGAGGAGGAGGTCCAGTAAGGTCCTCCAGATCATAATGCAATTTAAGAATCAATAATTGAAAAAAAAGTTAAAAAGCTCAGAGTCAAGATTTCCGAGTTGGCTATAGAACATGGAGTCTCCATTGATGATGATGAAGATTTTTTTTATAATGATTACCTCTAAGAAGATTTCATGGATGTCAATGACATTGAAACTAGAGCCACTACAACTGCGCGCGAGGCTCAACCTCTCATTGAAGAGAAAGAATGCCGTAGATGAGCTGCGCAGGGCTATCCTCATAGTGGATGAACAAGTCAGTCAACTAGAGAAAAGGATAGAATAGATGGCAGTAGCTATGACCGCCGTGACCACCATTCAAGGGCAATCACAAGCACCGCAACTAGCATCTCCAGATATCAACCAATTGGAGATAATACACATTATAGATGAAAGAAAGGAAGTTGCCTTGGAAAATAGTGATGAGCAACAAAAGGAGGATTCTCCATCGGGCGCCATGCCAGAGAAGGACTTCAAGTAAATGGTCGAACAAGTTTGGGAGGCCTTAAACCAATTTAAGGGCGGTGCATTGATTCTAAAGGGTTGACCTTACCCGGAAGAATTCAATGTTGTACCCTTCCCTAAGGGTTTTGTGACCATCAAAAGCAAACAAAAAATAGACCATTTGTACTATTTGAGGATCATGTTTAAACGTTTACGACAATATGACCTTAAAATGAATCCATTAAAATGTGTCTTTAACATTACCTCCGAAAAATTTCTAGGATTTGTTGTCCGTCATCGGGGAATCGAGATCGATCCGGATAAGATTAAAGCTATCTTGGAAATGCCTCCTCCTAAAAACTTGAAACAACTACATTCCTTCCAAGAGAAGTTGGCATATCTGAGATGCTTTATTTCTAATCACTCAGGTAGGTGTTAGCCCTTCTCGACATTAATTAAAAAGGATGTTAAATTCATTTGGGAACATAAAAGCCAGCGGAAGGGAAAAGTCGGCGGGCCATCGTGGGCGTTAAGTAATATTTAATGACACCTCTTGTTTTGGCAGCCCCTATGCCAGAAAAACCTTTAATACTTTATATTGTGGCCTTAGATGAATCTCTCTGATACCGACGGAAGTAAGGTATCCACCTATTGAGAAGCATTGTCTGGCATTAATTTTTGCCGCCCAAAAGCTTAGACATTACATGCTCTCTCATAAAATTACCCTAATTTTAAAAGTTAACCTATTGCAATATTTGATGACCCGACCAACACTCTCCGGACGTGTAGCAAGATGATAGATGATCTTATTGCAATTCGATATAACTTTTTTCCCCCTCTGTGCTATCAAGGGACAGATTCTAGCAGACTTTCTCGCTGCACACCCATTGCCAGCTGGTTCCCCTCTCAACGATGAGTTCCATTGAAATCTCAGTACAGGGAAGGCAAACTGTGTCTTGAATCGACCTTGATAATCTACATAAGCTTGGAAAAGAAGAAACAACAATTGCAGTTGTAGATATCAACAAAGATTGGCGCAAGCCATAAATATAATATTTGCATATTGGAAAGCTACCAGATGACGGAAGATAAGTCTGAGGCACATCACATTACAAAAAGGGCTATGTCATATGCCTTGGTTGGTGATGTCCTCTACCAATGATCGTTCGACCAGATGTGGTTACAATGCCTAAGCAAAGCCAAAGCCTAAAATATCGTCAAAGAGGTACAAGACGGATTTTGTGGCACTCACCAGTCAGGGCCTAAAATGAAAATGAAGATCAAGAGACTCGGATATTATTGGTCAGCAATGTTGTCTGACTGCATGGATACAACCAGAAAATGTCACCAATGCCAAGTACATGGGGTGGTCTTGCACCAACCTCCGAATGTGCTACACCCAACCGTTGCTTCGTGGCAATTTGAGTGTTGGGGCACGGACATTATAGGTCTGATAGGCCCTCCATCTTCCAAAGGACACAGGTTTATACTTGCCGCTACGGATTACTTGTCCAAATGGGCAGAGACAGTACCATTATGAGAGGTTACGACACAACACGTTCTTCAATTCTTCAAAAGCCAAATCATCTCCTGTTCCAGTGTACCACGAAGAATAATTTTTGATGATGGGACAACTTTTAAAAGCACAAAAATAAATAATTTCATCAAAAGACATGGGATAGATTTGAGATACTCTACAATTTACTATCCGAGAGCAAACGGATTGACTAAGGCCTTCAACAAAATGATGGTACAAATTTTAAAGAAAACACTAGATGAAAATAGAAGGGATTGGCACAACAAATTGTTAGAAGATTTGTGGGCTTACCAAACGACGTTCAGGACTCCCACTCAGTGTAAACCCTACATGCTCGTGTATGGGACTGAGGCTATACTACCGTTAGAAATTCAGAAGCTGTCTCTCAGAGTTGCTATCACCAATCAACTCACAACAGAAGAAAGTGTAAAGTTCAGGCTCGAGGAAGTTCAGGCTCGAGGAGCTAGAGAGTTTGGAAGGAAAACGACTTGAAGCACAACAACATCTGGAACTTCACCTAGCAAAGATGGTACAAGCTCATAACGAATTGGTCCACCTAAGGACATTTAAAGTTGGTGATCTTGTCCTCGTGCTCAAAAGGCCTATTCTTGCATGCTGCAAGATAGGTGAAAAATTTGAGCCAACTTGGGAGGGACCATTTGTTATTTATCGTTGAAAAGGTCTACACAGGAGGAGCTTACTAGGTGGGGGACTTTCGAGGTGAAAGACCCATGCTACCAATCAACGGACGATACCTGAAGACTTACAACACAACATGACATTGCTTGCCTTCGCTTGGTTTGAAATTTTGAAATTTTGATTGTTTTGGGGTTATCTATGTAGCCAAAATTCTGTGACTGGGTCCAAAATTTTTGTAACAAAATTAACCTCAACATAATAATTTTTTTTTAAAAATTACACACTTCAATTTTCTCTTTTCAAACTTAATATGCTACTAAATTAAAAAAAAAAATCACACATAAATAAACGATCTCTTCACCAAAATAAACAAAAAATTACTTTAATAAATACTGTAAAATAAACACTTTATTTTGTTCTTGTTCATACTAAGTTTCAGCTCACTGACATTTTTCCTGTCGTCTACAGAGAAATGTCAGACCAGATAAAAATGTCAAGCCAGATGCTGATCTTCGCCTTTAAAGATGGCTGGAATCTCGCACTAAATGAAGAATTGGCGCCGTAGGGTGGCACTATAGATTTTGACATGCAATTTAACCAAGTAATGGAATTTAACCAAGTTGGCATGGATTACGAAGGTCCTTTAATGAATTTTGTCAGTCGACGGGAAAAGGAAGGGCTGCACTCACTATTAAGGGTGGCCACCAAAGACAATGCGTCACTAAAATGAAAGAGCGTGATGGTACAACAGGACCCGATGGAGGGGCCCAACCGGTTACCATCCATGATAGCCATGCCGACTGGGGGCCTAGTTGCTGCTGATAATGAAAGGATACCGTTTGCTCCATTGCAAAGAACACAGCAAAGAAACGCCAGCCAACAAAAATAAAGAGCTTTCTTACGAAAGAGAAGAGACGCCAGAAAGAGGTAGACAACTTGCTCACTCTTATTCCTGAGGGACACATTTATGATCCGGGCATGAAAGAGACCTCCTCCAGCTAGCCCGCTATGGATGAGGAGTCTGAGTTTATTACAAATTCAAAGATACTACCAGCTTCAAATGTTTTGTGTACGAATTGACTTACCTACAATGCCGAAATACCTGCATGAGCGTCAGCTACAAGGGCATTCGTGGAGTGCCCGAACTACAACATCCTACATCTACAACACTACGACACATTAGAAGAATATGCCTCTACCAATGATGGATCTCAGACCCTTGATAGACCCTAGATTGCCTGATAGATGTAGAGCCATATGTCCCAATGGATGCAGAGCCGTATGATCTGTGGGTTACAGTGCTAAACGTCCTGTCAGACGCAGAATCATACATTCCGTTAGAGCCAGAGACAACAACTGCTTGGGTTCCCGCTGACGTTGAAATGAGGGAATACCCGTGACAACTGTCGACTCCCAGTACGGTGGAATATTATAAAATGAGCAAAGTAAACAAAAGGGACTTCGAGTTCTACGAAGAAATATAGGGAAAATTCATCAACATAATGGAGGAATTAGAACTGTATACCAAAGTCTTCCTAGAGACTGACAAACAAAGTATTCTTGACTGCATTTTAGACCTAAGGGACAGAGGTCGAGCAGGTTAACATATGGAAAGGACCTATTCTGAGCCTAGGAAATGGATGCGAGGAAAAGGGAGGATTACTATCCATTGTGACTGCTACTAGAACTTCACAAATGATAGACAAGGGAAACCGTGATTCTCAGACATGATCAAGTGGATCCATTACCACCAATGATAAAGTGGATGACTAAAAGAATGGTCAGGTGGAGTATACTGCCCGCTAATTCCATTCCTAACAGTTGCATTATCAACATCTACGATGAGGGTGATTGCATTCCTCCATATATAGATCACAATGACTTCGTGAGACCTTTCTATACGGTCTCATTCATGAGTAAACGCAACATCTTATTTGGGAAATAAACTGACATCATTGGCCTTGGTGAGTTTAGAGGATCTGTGGAGATTCCCCTACCAGTTGGCTTAGTGCTTGTTCTCAAATGCAATGGTGCAGTTGTCAAGAACCCAGGGTGCCCGTAACCTTCCGACGGATGGACGACAACAAAATTCTGCATAAATTTCAGCTAGATCCAGAACTGGAGGAACTACTACCTTACAAGCAATGAGAGGGTTGCACCTCTGAGCACATACGAAGGGAACTCTTGTCCTGAAGCGTGGCTTAGAAGGTCAGCTCAATCAGGATCTCGTTACATCAGGAACAGACAGTCAGAGTATTCCTTTCAACATTACAACAATGTGATATGTACCAGAGATGCTCAACCTATAATGTGTACTTGGCATGAGATATTTTAGATGTACTTTGATGCATTTCGCATATTGTACTTTTTGAGGCGTTGGCATACACTTGATTTATAACATTTTGTTGGAACAGATTAATGAAGTTTCGTTCAGAAATGTGTCTTTTTGTCAATTTCCTTTTGTGCGAAAGCCACAAACCACACGTTGGTTCAAAATTACAACCAACAAAGAACAAAACCACAAACAAAAATTTTTTAACAATAATAAAATTTAAACAAAAAAAACCAAAAAACAAACAACAAAACAACTCTCTTTTAAAAAATTTTTTAACAAACTAAAATCAAATTTTGAAAACATATTTTAAAAAATTTAAATGTGATAAAAACAACAAAAAAAGAAAATAAATAGGTTGAGTGGATTCTTTCGATTTCAGAGTTTCTTACTCTTTGCTCGTGTAGCACAACTATCTTTGTCTCACTAATTATTTTCACATCCCCGTGGAATTTCACATTCTGTGCAAAAACTCGCAAATTTCCACAAATCCTCTTCAACAATGTCAACCTTTACATACGACACATATCTTTGAATTCAACACCATAAACTCTACTTAAATTTCAATTCTCATTTTTGAATCAGTCCCTAACTTCTGATTCACTCTTCTCAGGTCAGTCCTTACCTTCCGACAATGATGCTTACCTTTCAATTCTCATTTTCGAATCAGTCCCTAATTTCTGATTCACTATTTTTGAGGTCGGTCCTTACCTTCTGACGCTCTTTTGCGCTCTCTTGTGAAACTGATCCTTACCTTTCAGTTCTCATTTTCAAATCAGTCCCTAATTTCTGATTCACCCTTTTGAGGTCGGTCCTTACCTTCCGACGCTCTCTTGTGAGGTTTTAACCTTACCTTTCAATTCTCATTTTTGCATCAGTCCCTAGTTTCTGATTCACCCTTTTAAGGTCGGTCCTTACCTTCCGACGCTCTCTTTTGAGACTAATACTAACCTTTCAATTCTCATTTTTGAATCAATCCTTAATTTCTGACGCAACCTTTTGAGGTTGGTTCTTACCTTCTGACGCTCTCTTCTAAGATTGATCCTTACCTTTCAATTCTCATTTTTGAATCAGTCCCTAATTTCTGATTTACCATTTTGAGGTCGGTAGCTCTCTTTCAAAGAATGATCATTACATGTCAATTCTCATTTCAAATCAGTCACTACCTTTGATTCACCCTTTTAAGGTCGGTCTATAGCTTCCGATGCTCTCTTTCTGAGATTGAACATTACCTGTCTATTCTCATTTTGAATCAGTCACCACCTTCTGATTCACCATTTTGAGGTCGGTCCTTACCTTTCGATGCTCTCTCTGACGCTCTCTTTTGACATTAATCCTTAACTTTCAATTCTCATTTTTGAATCAATCCTTAATTTATGATTCACTCTTTTGAGATCGGTCCCCACCTTCCGACGCTCTCTCTTGTGATTGATCCTTAACTTTCAATCCTTACCTTGGAATCAATCCCTAACTTCTGATTCCTCTCTTTTTATGATCTGTCCTTAAATTCCAACTCTCTCCTAAAATTATTCTAAAATTAATACCTGAATTTCAAATCCCACCCTGGGGTCAGCACTTACACACTGACCTTCCATCTTCTACAATTCCTGAAATCTGATAACTCAGAACCCACTCTCAAATCCCCAACGAGAGTCTCTACTTCTTGAATTTGATCAAATATTCACTTTCTATATTCCCCAGCAAAAGCAAATATCACAGACAATCCCACACCATTCGATCTCTCTTGATTTAAGAGCTTGTATTGGTTTTGTTGATCTCGTCGGTCAACACCAATACGCGCGGTTTGCTTGCCCAGTGCCCCTGTTGCCTTCATTTTTGGTGGGGGTCTAGTGTTCCTCTCTAGTAGCCTAAGATCTAGCCATAGGACTTCCTGTTGAATATTCTTAGAAAACTAGAAAAGAAACCCTCACCATTAGAAATTCTAAACTTCTCTTTACTCAACTTGAAGTTCTACATATTGGTCTTAACCTCTAGCACTTAGTAGGTGGTGTCATTATGGGGGAGCTTAAGAAGAGTTCATATAGGACTGTTGGACCTTAGGGTTGGCCCTGGGTGTTGGCCTAGAGCTAAGGCACTCACCAACAATCACGTCACTCACAATCACTCACAAATGCAAACCCAAAATTTTCTTGACTCTGATCCCTTAATCATGTAGATGGTCCGCTAAACCCATTAACCCAAGGCTAGGGTCTAGCTAAGACCAGTACATAGAGGACCCAAATGGGGTTTCCATTGGTCCATGGCTTATTTATGGTGGTTGGTACCTGAACTCTACCAAAATGCCCAACTTAACCTTTTGCTCCTAAATGCCCAAATTACCTAAATACCCTTGTGACCCTAAATTTGGCCAAAATTCCCAAATTTACCCAAAATACCCAAATTTGTTCAAAAATCATTTCAAACCTTTTGAAAACACCAAAATTACCCAAAATCACCAAAAATTGCCAAATTACCAAAATGCCTCTCATAAGCCCAAAATTCCAAAAATTCCAGAAAATCCCAAATATTCCCAAAATATTCCAAATATTCCTAATTTCACTTTTCTCAACTACCACATAATCTAGATTGGCTAATTTGACCACCTTTGACCAAAATGCCTAAATTTCCCTTAAGGGGCCAAATCTCCCCCAATCCACCTCAAATGTCCATAAAAATGGCCTTAATTTCCCCCAATTTCAATCCTCCAATTTCAATTCTAAACTCAAATTCACCTTTAATATGACCAATATAAACCAAATATAAGCTCAATTGGCCCATATTTGAGCCCAATTTTGATCTAAATCAAAACACCCATTTTTGGTCCTATGACTTGGTTCCAGGTAATTGAACCCCATGAACTACTCTATTGGTCTCAATTTGGACACTAAAATTTTCATAAAATTCCCATCTTCATAACATTCCCATACATCAAATTTGACCTTAAATTGGCCTTGGTGAAGCCTTAATTTCATTTAATTTTGACTTAAGTCCAAAAGCCCCCAATTTTGCCCCAAATTTGCTATGCCTCCACATTTCACCAAATTGATTGCCTATTTCAACAAATTGATTGCCTTAATCCCAAAATTGGCGCCCAATTTATGTTTAAAACTCTTTAAGATGTTCTTATTGACAATTTTCAATAATAAATTTTGACTTAGCTCAACGCTAGTCTAATCTAGACCCAAGTCTAGCCCAACAAGCCCAAAATGACCAAATCTCCACAATCCTTCAAATTGACCCTCCAATTGACCCTCCAATTGAACTCAAAATCACTTCAAACCTTCACAAAAAATGTTCATTACAATCATCTACATCAAATGCATCAATCAATTGTGTCAATTGACATGTCTAGCCTAGCCTAAACCCAAGTTTTGGTCATTTGAACCCATATTGGACCCATGCACTAAATGCAGCCTAACCACCCTAAAGTCACCAAATTAATGACTCCACAACCATTAGTTGGGCCCTAGTGACCAACCTAAACCCCATAAAATCACCTAAGCTAAGCCATGGACCAAAGGTCCCCTAAATAAAGGGATTTTTATTTCATATTTGCTTAAGCCTTGGATATTTTTGCCAAAACTAAACTTCAACTCATTTAATTGCTTTGACATAATCCCCTGGCTCGCCTGACCATCTAGCCACCTCCCCTGGCCTGGCCAGCCGGCCTAGTGGCCTAAAAACACCAAAACCGTGAGCCACCCCCAATGGAATCAAACTCATTTCAAACGTAGAGGCCACCTCATCCAAATCAAATGTTAGAGCCTCTCTGCCCTCCACCTAAGCATCACATTGCACCCCCTAATTGGCCATGACAGCCACCCTTAAATGAATTTTTATAAAAGTTCCCCTCAATGAGCATGGAGGGAGAGTTGAAGTTTTCTCTGAGAGAGCCCTCCAAATTTCTCACAGAGACTCTTTGAGACCTCCTCAGGTCAAGCCAACCACTTTCCTTCACTGATTTCCATTGTGGAAGCTCAATTTTGAGCTCAAACTTCTGCTTAAGACCAGGATAGTGCTCAATACACCTCCACAGTCCACCAAACTCAAATTAAACATACCCATGCCTTCACCACAGTGAAAGAAGGAGAAGCCCCATCAAATCCCCCCTCCACAGAGACCCTAGCATAGCTCTAGACCAACACCTGAAATTGAGCTTGGTCGAATTCATACCTAGACCTTTCACCACAGCAAGAGGCT
>NW_018251804.1:36044-42265 GCF_001263595.1 Phalaenopsis equestris | reverse complement strand
TATATATATATGTTCCTCTAGTTTATAAGAGCATTTTAAAAAAAAATTCATTCAATTTGGTTGAGAAATGAGGGAAATATCAAGTCTTGAATATGGACGGTTCTTGGGCTAGGCTATTAGGGACGATGACGGAGAGCCGTCTGATCGTGCGTTTATCTCATCAAAGAATGAGATCAAGCCGGACAGTGCTTACTTACGTGAACCGCGGGCGTAGTCACCACTAAGGTGGATGGTGACGTCAAATAGGAGTGCGTCGTATGGAGCTTCGGAGCCGCCGTAGGTTGACATGGCTCCGCGCGTTTAAATAGATAAATAGGGATCTAAATAATTCAAAAAATGCTCCCAAACTTCAAAAATTCATATCTTGGTGTAGAAAAATCATAAAAATAAAACAAAAATACTCTCTTACTCAATGAATAGAGGAAAACAATGTGAAAATTATTTGAAGCCTATTTGATGCATATTTTATTTTTAATTAGTTAAATACTGTTTTGAGTCTTTTGATTCTCCATGCGTTAGACATTTCACCATGACTTGAAATTTTAGCATATTGTTGCCTCTGATGGAATATTTTAGCATATTGTTGCCTTTTATGGAACATTCACCTAAAACCTAAACAATTGGAATATTTTTTGTGACTTTCTAAATGAAGATATTTAATTTTAAAGCTTAAAATAATATTTAAAGGCTAAAAATGGATTTTCACTAAAATAATTCTAAAAATTCAGAGAAAAATAAAAAAAAATGTGAAATTTATTTCTCTGTGTTCCTCGGCATCAAAGAGATTTAATGAAAATATAAAAATTAATTTTCCACACTTAAAATATTTTATAATTAATAAATAGTCCAGAACTTAAAATAATTCTTAAAATTCAATTACAATTTAATAAATTATGAAATTTTGTCTCAATGCTTCTCTAGTCTAAGTCCACATCTAATAAAAATTTCAAGGGATTAGGCTTTTTCTTTTTCAATTTATCGAAATTTTCTTAGAAAAATTCTATTTTTGCATTAAAATAAATATGTAAATTAAATTAAATTTTGAAAAATCATATTTTATCCTTTGATGTATTAATTAACCCATGAGTGAGGTGAGATAAGAGTTCCAAAGTTATTTGGACTAAATTTGATAAATTATGAAGTATTAGAGCCTTAGGGGTAAAAGTGTAATTTTAGATGTTTAGCCTTAATTAACATTTAGGCTTAATTCAAAGAGGAAAAATGGTAACCTCTGATTTTAACTAAATCATTTGGATGATTTAAACTAAAAGGAGGATTAATTAGTAGAAACCAATCCCACTTTTGTTAATTAAAAGATAAATTTGTAATTTCCTTAAATTATTAAAATTTGGAAGGCTAGTCAAATAAATGATCCTAAACTCAGGTTCTATAGTTTTGGGTATTAATAACTCACCAATTTAACACCCCTATTTGATGTTCAAATGTCTTTCGAAAATGAATCATCATCACTTATAATTTTAATCTCTTTCAAAAATAATTAAGACATCCACCAAAACCTTAAGGGCTTAGTAGTGACCTAAGCTAAATCAAATTTAGTTAAATAAGGATTAGAAAAGTGAACAAAATTAAAATTGAACATCTTTAAAATACTAGAAGCCTAAATTAAAGTTGCTTAAATATCTTTGATAGCACTAACTTCCCTCTTTAAGGGTTTTCACCCACATAATTTACAAATTAAATCACAAATGATAATTACCCTACTCTTAGGGATAATTGAAACATCATTGTTCACTGAGCATTAAAGGTATTTATAGGATGTATTATTAAGCAACATAATAAGTTTAAATGAATTCTAGGATTTTCACCAGGCGGTGAGAGGGAAGCATGGACCTGCTTCTTCCTCTAGACCTGTTGGATACCTCAGAGATCTACTAAACTTAATATGTTTAGCTCAACAAGAATCATCCTTAATCAAACTAATAGGGACCCACCAAGATATGACCTAGGGTTAGGTAGGTCGCTAAAAATTTACTTTCCTGCTTCATATAAAATACACTGATATGCATTTTGAGATTCAGATGGTGGAATGAGAAGACTTGCCAGGTACGCATTTACAGTTTACAGCGCCGTCTTTCTTGCACTTTGATACTGTACTTTTGATATTAATACAAACCTGCATGCTAAACAACAATGTCACCCTGCAAGAAAACTAAAATTATCAGGATAGCCATAAAACCAAAACCAAAACTAAAACTAAAATCAACCAAGATAAAATTCACCTCCACAACATTCAAAATTTAAAACAACTTAAAATTTAATCGCAAACATCACAAAAAACTACAACTTCAACTAAATTAAGATGTCTCAATTGGATGATCGGGAATGGATGATCAGGAATCCCTCAGAGGAGGTAACCTACGGTTGCTAATGAGGCTTTACATTGTCTAAATGAAATTATGGAGCTCATTAAGTTGATTTTAATAAATTCATTTGGACTAAGTGAATCCAATAGAAAATAGTGGTGCCGGAACAAGGGAACCGTAGGATCCTAACCGGTGTCGCTCTAATTAAATTTAACATCACCCATAAAATTTAAAGAACTTTAACCATAGGGCCACCAGATTTGACATCATAACTTAAAATCCTAGAAAACTTAAATTCGTCTCGACAAGGAGCTTGAAGCTAGCATGGTGGGCAGCACAACCATCTTCAACAACAAAACCTGCCTTCCCCAGCTAAATCATTCCTTCCTTAGAATTAAACAACCAAGCCATAGGATTTCAAGGTTGTCTGCTTATGCAACATAAATCCTCACCTCATCTTCAGGCCTTCGTACAACTCTGTTGTACAGTATAAGCCCTAACTCATCTTACGATTCTGAGGTTGTCATTCATCACGACCTAAATCCTCACATCTTCCAAGCTATTTGTGTGAACATTTCATACAAATGTAAGCCCCAATCAATTAAAATTGAATGAAACACTTAAACATTTCTTCTCAAATTGAAATGAAACCATAAGATAGACCGGAAAGTCATCGAGGTTTTCCTCTGAATCTATGACATACCCTAGATATTTCTCCTTTGGATTCCAAAAATAAAATGCTCCAAACTTGAGCTAATCCCATTTCACACCTCTCTGTCTGATCTCGTTGAACAGTCCCATCCTTTTGAAATCCTTGAAGATGATATTTCCTGATTTTTATCAAAAGTTTTCTTAGGTGGCTTTTGTCATTTAAGATGTAATTAACTATAGGGGCTTTCCCTTTTTGAAAACTTCTCCAAACCTAGCTTAATATAAACCCTATGTAATTCTTCATATTAAATAGGGGAAATTGTCAGTAAATAAAATTGTTTTGTAGACCAAACGAATGTCATACATTTCTCAGTTTATTTGAGCATGCCTCATCCTCAAACCTTGTGTTTATCCTTTGGGTACAATATTTGAGGTACAACATTCTTTCATTTAAACTATGAAAAATATGGGATCAGTTTGATTTTATATTTTTCTAGACATTAAAATGTGCGTCTGAAGCGGGCGATGAGATTTTGATTTTAGTGGCCGCAGCTTCTTACGGACAACTCTCTCAAACCAAAAATAGTGCCGACACATCTCACCCAGAGCAATAGAACAAATGTTTTTATAGATTATAGAGCCAACATCTAAACTGCCCATCTATTAGATACAAAATTTTATGATAGCTCTATCCTTAGTAACTTCACTATGGTGGTTCTTAAGTATCATTCTGGAAGATATGAAGTAATGTCAGGCCTTGGATACTACATTTAACATAGAAGCAGGGAAGTTTACCTTAACGTTATTCTTCACCTTCCAAGCCATCTATAAGAAATGCTCCTTACAACTGATAAATTTCATTGATCCTCCTCAAAGTGAACTCAACCATTTTACCACGAACATAGACATGGTCATCAGAAGTCTCTTTAAAATTGGCATAAAACTCCATGACTATACCAATAATAGCCTCGGTAGTAAAGTAACAGAAATTCTACCATTACAAAAATTCTACCATTATCGAGCAACAATCAATCTCTCGACTTCACCACCCGAATTTTTGAATGCTTGATCCGGAATTATTTTCTTTGTATTCAGTAGACTATTGAAATGAACGCTAGCTTTGAAGTTGATGTATCTTTGGTCATCATATTCTGATTTCCTCTTTCCTTTGCTCATCCTTGGTTCCATTGCAATCTTTGAAAGAAAGAAAAAAATGATAAAATCTAAATAAATTCCAAAAATTTTGAAAATCACAATGTAGAAAGTTCTAAACTTAAATCCACTAAGTAAAAGTTCTTCACCAAAGGATTTTCTCAAAATCTCCTTAAAAAATTTTAAAATTTTGGATCTCGGTAATGTAGGAGAAATCCTTGGTGGAAATAAAAAATATTTAATTCAAAGTATAACTCTTACCTAGAGAAGATGAAATCCAAACTTCTTTTGTCTTCTAATCCCTTTAAACCCAAGTGTTTGCAAGCCCTAGGGGTGTAAACCGAAGGGGTAAAAATGATGTTTTCACTGTGAAATTTGAGAAATCCTTGGTGGAAGTAAAAAATGTAAAAAATATTTAATTCAAAGTATAACTCTTACCTAGAGAAGATGAAATCCAAACTTCTTTTATCTTCTAATCCCTTTAAACCCAAGTGTTTATAAGCCCTAGGACACAAGTGTTTACAAGCCCTAGGGGTGTAAACCGAAGGGGTAAAAATGACGTTTTCACTGTGCAATTCGCAAAATTTCAAAGTATTTGGGGACTTTTGGGTCTCGGGCGCCGTCGGCGCCAGCGCCAAAAATATTCAATTTCCATTATTTTTGCACATCAGTTATTTCCAATTCACTCCAATGTCTAATTAGTCTCTTTAAATAATAAAAATTCAACCTTAAATAGTCCACAGAAAAAGTGTTTTTACAAAAAAAACACAAAACCAACTTATATATATAAAATTCCAAATTTTTACAAACATAAATTTTTAATCCCACTAACACGAACATAAGGAAAATCACACTATAATTCAACGTGGAAATCAAGCCACAACACTAGAATGCTAAAAACTAAACAATACATACAATTAAAGTGATAGGAGTTCCAAAGAAAAACAATCATACACAATTACATTAAAAAACATAATTAATTTTAAAGAGTGGAAAGTCTAAGTTCTTCAATTAATCCTCTTCATCTTCAGTACAGTCTCCTTCTGTAATATCTCCCTAGATTGGTAATGTACGTAAAAATTATAGAATGGTCAGTACGGGAATTGATCAGTCAAATTTTCATTGATCCATTCTTTCTTCTTAAACATCTACACCAAACCTGATTCAATCCATCCCGTATGATCAAAGTATTCCTTCATCCTCTAATCTAAGTGATAAAAAAGGTAATTAAGATTTCCTATCACATTAATGATATTATGAAGTTCTCTTTCTATCTTCTTTATTTTCTTCTCCAAAACTTGTGAACTTACAACTGTATACGACATTAAGGGAGTCGAAGCATGTGATGATTGATCCAAGATAATTTCCAATGCTTCATTTCAATTCCCATTAAAGTTTGCATCAATAGGATCCATGGGCTCCCAGGGTAATAACACTTTCTCTTAACTTTCATATGGTACTTGAGATTGACTGCATGGAACTGAAAGCCATGGATTTCAAAATTTAGAAGTATCTAGTTGTCTAAAATGTTTTCATGCCTTTAAAATGACCTTTAGGTAGTTAGTTTGAAGCAAAATCCAGCCAAAGTCTGCCAAAAACTCCCTGAATTGCTGAAACCATACTGATGCGCCCTTTGATGAATGTGTCGCCACTTGGTTTTAATAAAGGGGCTCAAGGGGCGCCCTTGCTGGAGCCATCTGTGCCAAAGCCAAAGTTGCATCTGTTTCATCTTTGGTTCAATTCATTCCCAAATTTTTCATCCAGTACCAATTTTTGTCTTGATTTATGATATATAAGACTGTGTAGAATTCTAAGGTATTATTATGTCGTAATACATTAGAACAATTATAAAATAAAATACTAAGATATATAAATATATAAATATATAAATATATAGGTTGCCTCCCACAAATCGCTTGGTTCAAAATCATCAGCCCGACGCACCAATGTTTATTCAAGATGACTCAACATCAAGATTTCTTTAAATTATGGCATGTGCCCTTCATAATAATGTTTCAATCGATGCCCATTAAATTTAAATATCTTTACAGTTTTAGGATCTTTAATAACAACAGTTCCATAATGATAGACTTT
>NW_018251804.1:28376-35442 GCF_001263595.1 Phalaenopsis equestris | reverse complement strand
TACAACAATAGCTTTAATCTATTTGGACATATAATCAACAGTAAGTAATATATATAAATTTCCAAAAGAAGGCATAAATGGTCCCAAAAATCTAACCCCCACACATAAAAAATTGTAACTTCCAATGTGTAGTTTAGAGGCATTTCATTTTTTCTAAAAATATTTTTTACTCACTGACATCAATCGCATGTTTTAATAAATTCATTAACATCTCTAAAAAGAGTAGGCTAATAAAATTCAGCTTGCAAAATTTTATGTGTAGTTCTATTTGTTCTTAAATGTCCTCTAAATTTAGAATCATGACATCTTTCAATTATTTGTTGGGTTTCCTTATAAGTCACATATTTACTAATAATTAGATCTTTACATTGTTATTACAACGATGAGTTATTCCAAAAATAGAATTTTGAATCATAAATAAATGTCTTTAATTGTTTATACTTAACATCTGGTGGGAGAATATCACTTACAATACAATTGACCATATCGACATACAACAAAATATTCATTACACAATATTATTAAATTTTTCATCAGGGAAATTTTCTAAAATTTCATTTGCAAAATTATTTAATATTTCTTTTTCTAGTCTAGACAAACGATCAGCTATTTGATTATCATTTCCCTTTCTATCAATTACCATAAAATCGAACCCTTGCAGAAGAAGTATCCATCTAATTAACCTTGGTTAAACATCCTTCTTTTGTATCAAGTATTTGATAGCAGAATGATCTGTATGCACTTAACATTTGGTTCCAATCAAGTAAGGTCTAAACTTATCAAAGGCATAAATAATAGTTAATAACTCTGATTCAGTAGTAGTGTAATTAATTTGAACATCATTTATAATTTTACTAGCATAATATATTACTTTAAAAACTTTGTTGTGCCTTTATCCTAAAACCACTCCAATAGCACAGTCAGGTGAAACTATTATAGGTGCAGTGATTAATTTTTCTTTCAATATATTAAATGTTTTTAAGCATTCCTCATTAAAATCAAATTTTCTATCCTTTTCTAAAAATTGGCATAATGGCTTAATTATTTTTAAAAAACTTTTTTATGTAACGTTTGTAGGAACCAACATATCCTAGAAAACTTCTTACCCCTCTAACCGTAGTAGGAGGTGGTAATTTCTCAATAACATGAATTTTTACAGGAACTACTTCCATGTCATTTTCAAAAATTTTATGCCCAAGTACAATTCCTCCTGCAGCAATAAAATGACATTTTTCTCAATTTAATACTAGGTTGGTTTTTCATATAGTTCCAAAGTTTTTTCTAACTTATTTAAGCGTAATTCAAATGAAGCTCCAAATACAGAAAAATCATCCATAAATAGTTCCATTCCATGTTCAATTAAATTACAAAAAATTGACATCATACATCTTTGAAATGTAACGCAGGTGCGTTATATAGTCCAAAAGACAATCTATAAAAAACAAATGTTCCATAAGGGCTTGTAAATGTTATTTTTTCTTGATCCTCAGGAGCAATCAGAATTTGTTGATACCTGGTATATCCATCTAGAAAGTAGTAATATTTTTGTCTAGCTAATCTAATCAACATTTGGTCTAGAAATGGTAAAGGAAAATGATCTTTCCTGGTAGCTACATTTAATTTTCTATATTCTATACAAATTCGTCGCTAGTAACTGGTCTTGTTGGAATTAATTCATTTTTCCCATTTAATTCAACTACCACTCCTCCTTTCTTTGGAACACAGTGGATCAAACTTACTTAAGCACTATCTAAAATATGATATATAATTCCTGCATCTAACCATTTTAAAAGATTTCCTTTTTAACAATTTCTTTCATTATCGGGTTTAATCTCCTCTGAGGATTAGCTTTAGGTTCATATTGTTCATCTAATAGAATTATGTGCATACAAATTAAAGGACTGATCCTTTAAATATCTGCTAAAGTCCACCCAAAGGTCTACTTATATCTTTTCAACATTTCTACTAATTTTTGCCCTTGAATTTCAGTTAAATCAGAAGATATAATAACAGACAATGTAGATGAATCTCCTAAAAAACACATATTTTGAATGGGCAGGTAATAATTTCAGTTCATGTTCAGGTGGTTTAATACTTGAAGGAAGAAGATTTTTATTATCATATTCCAAAAGGTCTAAAATTTCAAATTTGTCCTGAAAATAATGTAAATTTTCATTTCTTATTTTTATTCTCATTCTCATCATTCTCTTCTTGCCTTAGTTTTTCTTCAAACATTCCCTTAAATCACTCATTACTTAGATAATCAGTAACTTCAATTCTAAAACATTCATTATCTTTTTCTATCGCAATATATTTCATATCTTTTGTTATTGTAAATGTTACTTCTTGATCATTGACTCGCATTATTAGTTCTCCTTTTTACACATCTATCACAGCTCTCCCTATTGCAAGGAATAGTCTCTCTAAAATAATAGGAATCTCTTTATTTTACTCTATATCTAATACAATAAAGTCTACAAGAAAAATAAATTTATCCACTTTCATTAATACATCTTCTATAACTACTTTAGGATAAGTTATTGATCGATAAGCTAACTCAAAAGTTTTAGTAGTAGGGGAAATCTCTCCTAAATCTAGAAGTTTAAAAATTGATAAAGGCATAAGATTAATATTAACTCCTAGATCACATAAGGCTTTTCTAATAAATTTCTCACAAATAGCATAAGGTATAGTAAAACTACTAGGATCTTTTAATTTTTCAGGAAGCTTTTTCTGAATAATTGCGTTACACTCTTTACTTAGTGCAACGGTCTCATGATCTGCAAACTTCCTTTTCTTATTTAATATATCTTTCATAAATTTCACATAACTTGGCATTTGTTCCAATGCCTCAATGAAAGGAATATTTATAGTTAACTTTTTAAGAATTTCCAAAAATTTTGTAAATTATTTATCTTTATTCTCCTGCTTCAATCAATGAGGAAACAGAGGTAATGGTTTTCTAAATGAACTTATATTGGTTCATTTGTATTGTGATTGCTTTCAATCTCTTCCTCTCCTCCTCAACTTCAATTTCTCTTTGGATTCTTATTTCTACTTCTTTTCCACTTTTTAATTGAGTAGTTTTAATTTGCTCCTTATTTTAATCTTTTGGATTAACTTCCATAGTACTCGGAAGAATTCCTGAAGGTCTGTTACTAAGTGCAGTAGCAATATGTCCTAATTGATTTTCAATATTTCTAATAGCAACCCTTTAATTTTGTATTTGATTTCCCATATTCAACATTACTTCTTCCATCGTCCACTTCTTTTCCTTAACTTGTGGGTTAGGGTTAGAGTTAAATCCAAGAGGATAATAAAGTCGATAGTTAAGATTTCCTTGGTTGTTTGAATTTTCTGAGGGATTCACTGAATTGTTATAATTATTCCAACTAAAATTAGGGTGATTTTTCCATCCAGGGTTATAATAATTAGAATAGGGATTATTATTTCAATTATTTATAACATTCAAAGTTTCATAAGCTGATTGACTATCAATTATCCGTCATATTAAAGAATATGCTTCATCAAAAGGTTTTGACATTAATGATCCACCTACAGCAGCATCTATAATAAATCTAAGTGATTCTACTAATCCATTGTAAAAAAGTTTGAATTATTAACCAATCTGGTAAAACATGGTGTGGACATCTTCTAAGGAGTTCCTTAAATCTTTACCAAGCTTCATATATCGATTCCCCTTCGAACTGATAAAAATATGTAATATCATTTCTAAGCTTAGTATTTTTCGAGGGTGAAAAATATTTAGCTAAAAATTTTGGTGTTAATTCTCCCCATGTTTTAATAGATCCAGGTGCTAATGAATTTAACCCAGCTTTAACTTTGTTCCTTAATGAAAAAGAAAAAAGTCTAAGCCTGACAACATCATTAGACACTCCATCATATTTAAAAGTAGCACATATTTCAAGAAAACTAGCAAGATGTACGTTAGGATCGTTAGTAGGTGCTCCTCCAAACTGATTATGTTGTACCATTTGGATAATAACGGGTTTAAGCTCAAATGAATTAGCAGCAACATCAGGGTTTTGAATAGTCAAGTGAAGTTCATCTGCTGTAGGATTATCATAATTTTTTAAAGGTCTTTGTTAATTTTCATTTATTTGATTATCTAAGTTATTCGCCTTTTCGTTCAAATTTCTATTTTCTTTTTATTGTTTTTGAACTTTTTTAATAGTACATTCTAATTCTGAATTGTAAGGTACTAATCCTTCAGACCCAATACTATGCAAAAATAAATATAATGTGCAAAAAAAAAAAAAATCTTAAAAGTACTCTTAAATTAAAAAAAAATATGATTTTTCATTTTTAAATTTTTTTTGTACTTTATTGTTAAATTTCCTAATTTACCAAATCTTTTTAATTTACCGTTACCTTCCTCGATAATGGTGCCAAAAACTTGATCCCGAAATTATAGATGTGTAAAATTAATAAAGTTGACTCCGCTTTGTAGAAACTCCAAAAACTTGATTCGTTATTTATGAATAAGAAATTGAAGCAATTTATGTTAGGATTCTATGCAAGTATACGTATCATTATCAAGTAATACAAGACTTTCTGTTTTAGCCACAAATACCGATCCCACGAGGAAGGTGTAAATTCATAATGGAAATTTAAATTAGGAAATTCACAACAATAAAGAAAATCTACTATACTAATTTCAAATGTTTAGGGTGCTATCAGAATTAAATTACCAACTACTAGTGAAACTGTAAAGCAAAGTTAAGCAATAACTACCAAACTATATTTTTGTGATGAAGTTATCAAATATTAGAAAGCATCTTTCCCACTACAATGAGTTTTTTGGTTAAATGAGAGAGGTAAATGGTTTTAATATGCCTTGTGCCAAATAGGAGCAATTTTAATTATCTACCCTCAAGCAAGTGTTATGGAGAATCGTTGGCTAATCTTTGGTTTAGTCTCTAAATCTTTGGTTAGGCAGGGAGGATATTGACTCTCACTCTAGAGCTCTGACTTCCCTTCCTCTAAAGGCTAACTCTTGCTTTAGTTCTTAAACACTAAGACCAAATTAGGGATTTTTGTCTATCACCTTAATCTCTAATTCTTCACCCTAGTAATATATATATTTCCTTATTTATTTGCACTCAATTCCAAGAATGAAACACTCCTTCATGGAATCAATTGTGATTCTCACTTTGTTGTGAAACTGATAATCCATTTCCTAGATAGTATGTTTCACAACAGATGTTAACATTTCAACTGATCAAATCAAAAATTAAATTAAGAACAGAGTGATAAAATCATCACAATTATTTTGTATTTTAAAATTGGCACATCCAAATTATCTTTTCATTTCACTATATCTCCTAGTAGGGAGAAATACAAAGAAAACTATGCAGACCTCATGAGAAAGATACGACAAAATACAAATTTCCTAAATAAAAGAAAGTTTACACAACAATAATAAACAAACACCACTTATCTTCGACTCTTCCTCAAAGAAAATCCCTTGTAGCTCCTCTTAGACTCTTTTTTTAACAAGACTCTTAATTCTCTCTTTGAAGATGAAGGTAAGAAGAAATCTCTCACTTCTCTCCCTCTCCAACAACTCTTAGGAGAACTCACACTTAGACTCACCAACCACACTACACAATACACACAATGGAACACAAAAGAAAACTCAATGACACGCTAGAGGACATGTTTTTCTGATCAATTTTAGCTTTAAATAAGTCATAATGTTTGTTTGCCAAGAGGTTTACCAAATAACTCTTCAAAAAGTGTCCAAATTCGTCAAACCTTCTAGAATTTTGCCCCGCACCTACTTCAGCGCTGTCGCCGCCCATGATGGCGCCCTCGGCGCTAGTGGCCCAAAATTAATCCGTGCTCTCTATCAAATGGAACCATCCGTGCCCCTGCTGTTCTGGACTCCTTCCTTCATGCTGGCACCATCAGCGCTGAGTATTTCTCTCTTAAATGTCATTTTGACTCCAAATTCTATCCTTTTTTCTTACTTTTTATTCAAAGTGCTAAAAATCATCAACCTGCAATAAAACATGAAAAATACCTTCCTTTAAAGCGCAATATCACCAAAAATGAGTATAAAATATAGGTATAAAAAACATATATTTTTGGTGCATCACATATTTATCTATTCAATCATCTAACATAAAAAATTTGACCATAAACAACTTATAGCTAGCTTGTAATTGGCTTTCAAGTACATAGTCATTTCAAATGCCAATAACTTCCTCTGCATCTCCTTCTTCAAAAAAGTTTGAACTACTGGATTCCATATTTTATCATATTTCTAATAAGATATACTTTTATTTTTTCATAAATACCCTAACTACTTGAGCAAATTACCAATGTATCCCTCCATTTTTGACAAA
Organism: Phalaenopsis equestris; assembly: GCF_001263595.1. Taxonomy (NCBI): domain Eukaryota; kingdom Viridiplantae; phylum Streptophyta; class Magnoliopsida; order Asparagales; family Orchidaceae; genus Phalaenopsis; species Phalaenopsis equestris. The sequence goes on along the minus strand of NW_018251804.1, from coordinate 29,071 downwards.
TTTCCTTCATGTTCTTTGATCTAAGCCCTCTATTTCATTTGTAACTCCCACCATTAGACCACCCTCATGATGCCAACTTAGTAATCTAATCATTTTCATTCTATTGGACCATCTCACCTTCCTATCCTTACTCTTCTCTCTCTCTCTTCCATGATAAAAATCAAGGTACTTTATTTTCTCTTAATTCCTCACTTCATCATAGCCATCCACCTCATCCAATAACCACCCCTAATTATCCCTCTAAACTATGACCCATGATATATGCATAATGTAAGATATCTTCCTCACATGCTTGTCCATGTTTTTACATCTTTTTATTCTAATATTATGCTTGATAAAGATATTTATATCTTACTCATGGAAGACATAGGTTGGACATGATTTTAGCATTAAATAAGTTAGAAATCAACATAAAGGGGAATTTTTCAGAAAAGGGCACTCGAGCCACCCTAACAGTTCACCTTTTTTAATACAACATGGTCGTGCTAGAAACAGGGCACACCCGCACCCCCAAAAAGCATCCAGGCCCAGCTACACCACTCATGTGCATTGTCATTCCCTAGGCAACGCTCCCACGAACATCACAATGTGCCCATGTTGTATTTGCGGTGCACCTACCCTAGCCTCACTGGACCTATTTTTGTAAGAAATATTATGCCTCTATTGATTTCTGTTTAGATATATATATATATATA